>NC_090760.1:34030312-34040312 GCF_036898095.1 Palaemon carinicauda | reverse complement strand
GACAGTAAACTTTTTTTTTTCTTCTTATTAAAATAGCCTTTAAATGCTATTAATACAATGTATAGAATTCCATGTTCAGAGTATATCTAATTTTATCTTCGCTAATCATCTAAAGTTTTATCCATAATGAATAAAAAATATAAGGTGGCAGTATAAATAAATCCTTGGCTGTTGTTGAATCACTTAATTCAACTGGTCGATAGCAGATACGGTAATCTGTTTAAGTGATTTGATAAAAATATTTTGCAATTCCTTTCATTACGGGTATCAAATTTCAAAACCTAAATCCAAACTATGGCAGTTTTTCCATTTATCCTTTGCAATTCTTTCTTCCTAACTCTTACTTGTCAGGGATCATCAAGAAACTGTCTTGTGAGTGATTCCATGTCCTAAGTAAATGTGAGTACTTTTTGTTATTAATATATTGTAGACCATGACGATATCAGTAAGATACACGTACTAACACCAACTCTTTTTCTCAATATTGTTCCTGTCTTGATACACATGTCTTCATTGCGTGTAGTTATATTTAACATCAATCCGTTTTTTTTTTATAACGAGGTCCATGCTTTAATTGCTAAATCAAATCTGAAACGTAAACACAGTAAATCTTCATTAGTAATAATTTATTCATACTCTCACACACCTCATCAGCAGTGTCTAACCTTCCCACATCTAGGCCTTCCTACCTACATACTATTATGTATAAATAATATACACGTTTCACAAATATAATGTCGTACATATAACAGACCCTTTGTAGAATTCATCCTTTCCCCCATGCCAATCTTCACCACTTCTTATCCAAATCTCTATGTTTTTCGCTATCACAATTCTACGTCATATATACCATACAATGTAAACAGATCATCTCAATAGCTTTGACCTTTCTTAATTTATTTGTACTTAACATTAACCCATTCCTTCTGTGAAGCAGAGTTGGTTTAACAATCCTGCCACACATTCCTACCTTGGCATTCACACACAATTCACGTTGCTTAACATCTTTTTTTTTTAAATATCCTGATTCCTTTCCTGGTTCGCCTATTCACTCACAGGTCCTTATTTGAATCACATACTGGTATTCTTTCGTCATCTACATTAAGATTCCTTACTCTATATCCGGTGTTTCCATTTGCCCTTGCTATCTTACAGTTGCTCATATTTATATTCAAGTTACTGTACCCTTCTGGCAAAAGCTTTTAATCTCTTTTTTCAAGCATGTATAGTTTTCTTTAATGTCTACGAAACATGATATTACCTGGACACAAACTATTTCATATCTCACTAACAACTCACCTTACCTCACATCTATATCCACTGTTCTTTCTCTAACCTTTTATATAGCTCCAACAATAAACATCGTAAACATCCAAGTGGAATAAACTCACGCTTTTCTTAGACTCTCTTTCAAATAACTTCAGTCACTTTCTACCAACAAGGCGAACCATTCATAGATTCTTTCAATCTCTCCCAGCAACGTATCATTTATAGGACTCTTCCACATTGCCTTTTTATAAATTCTATACTAAATATCTCTACTGTATATCCATAATATAAGACTGGTACAACTTGTTGCCTATATTTTCAAACTTCTTACATGATTTCATCTTAACAAACACTTGATCCATTCACCCTAATCCTTATCTATAGCTACACCCTTCTTGATACATATATGTATTATGTATACAATACACACACACAGACACACACACACACACACACACACACATATATATATATATATATATATATATATATATATATATATATATATATATATATATATATATGTATGTATTTATGCACACACACACACACACATATATATATATATATATATATATATATATATATATATATATATATATATATATATATATATATATATATATATATATATATATATATATATATATATATATATATATAAATATTATATATATATATATATATATATATATATATATATATATTTATATATATATACATATATATGTATATATATATATATATATATATATATATATATATATATATTTATATATATATATATGTATATATATACATATATATATATACATATATATATATATATATATATATATATATATATATATATATATATCTGTGTGTGTTAATGGATGTATTTTAGTTATGAAAAAATTCATGATAGTTTTAGGATCTTTTGAGAAGCAGGCAGTGGATAGATGTAACACAAGCTGTAAATTACCGCCGACCGATATATGCCAAAAAAAACAAATGTTAAGACTATCTCCAGAAAGGAAAGTCCAAGAGTATGGTAATTAATATCCCCAAAGAAGTTACGGACACATGATGTTAGTAAAATAAAAATTCTCTTATTTAATAATACCAACTCACACCCAAATTCCTGGGCCCAAGCGTCACCTTTGTATCTAATCATTCCTTTTGGGATGGGTTTAAAAACTGTATGTCAACGATCCACTTGTTATAGAGCATAACCAGAATCTTATTAAGGCCCTTTAGAAGTCAAGTACATGCAGTGAGAGCAGAGAACATCAGCCAGAGAGAAGAGGACCTGTTCGTTAGGGGCTAGCCCCCAATATACCTGTCACGAGCATTGTTCTGTACAAGAGTAAAGTTAATAAAGGACATGTGAAAACGTCAATGCCATTTCTCATTCACGATCCATGGTGCTACACTGTTAGAAAAAACCGTAATTTCCATCGGAAATTCTCCATAAAAATATACTGTTCTCAACCGTATTTTAGTAAAATACAAGCGACCGTAATTGTATCTTCCTTTGTTATTATCTTTTACGGGTTGGTGACCGTAATATCACTCCTTAACATCAATATATCCGTTTTGAAAACGGTATAAATCCGGTAATAAATGTTGCCAGACATTTACCGTTTTCTTAATGGAAATTTTTAACAGTGTACTTTAACTTCAATATACTCGGTCCCCAAATAAACCGGTAGCAAATGCGGTGATATAAGATCATATACGAAGAACACATTTATACTACGTAAAAGAAAAATAAGAGACTGCGAACATCGTGAAGCAACAAGAAGGACGAACACAGTGGTCGAGATCTTGGAAGGAACGGCTCTTGCAGTTCAAAAAAAACTCTTCACCGAAAACGGAAGGAAACCCTGGAAGGATCAAGGGAAAAGGGATCGACATGCAGCGAAAACAAGACAATAAAATAATGATGTAGCCTATATGCTCAACTTCAAGTAAGGAGAGTTTTGAACATAAATAACAGGATAAAGTTTTATCCTATCAATCTTGAAATAGTTGATTTTCTTTATGGGAGAGAAAACCAGAAGAATATGGGCTAAATGAACCAAAACCCTCCTAGTTAAAATACGGTAATCGTACACACTTTATGTAACTCAATATTTTGGGTTAAAATGAGTTTTTCTAGTTAATTCCACTGTGAATCATGGCTTTAAAATTATCTTGCATTTTCAGAAGAACATTTTGTATACTGGTTGTAAGTGAACCTTTTGTCAGTATTATTATTATTATTATTATTATTATTATTATTATTATTATTATTATTATTATTATTAGCATAGCTACAACCCCAGTTAAGAAAGCTGGATGCTATAAGCCCGATGGGTCCCATAGGAAAAAAATAGCCCAGTGAGGAAAGGAAATAAGAAAATAAGTAAACTACAATAGAAGTCATGAACAAACTGAAATTAAATGTTTTAAGAACAGTAAAAACATTGAACTAAATCTCTCATTTATGAACTATAATAGAAGTTTAAAAAAAGAAAAAACAGAGGAAGAAAAATAATAAAGAATAGTGTGCCCGTATGTACCCTCAAGGAAGAGAACTCTACCCAAGACTAGAAAACAATGGTTTTATTTTTGAATATCCTACTCCTAGAAGAACTGCTTACCTGAAGGAGTTAAAATTCTAACTCGGTGTTGTCTACGAAGCCATTTTTCATACCAGCAGGAGATGTAATCAAACCACTTCCTTTCCCGGTCGTACTCAAGTGGCTTCAGGTAATGTGGTGTTCTCCAACATTTTGGAGCGATAACTTTTATTCATTCAAGTTCCCTCCAGGTCCACACAGTTTTGAAAGGCAAAAAAAAAAAAAAAAAAAAAAAAAAAACCAAAGTGCGAGCTGATACAAGCTTATGTTACTCCTCTTTATTAAGAACGTGTGGCTTGATGGATCAGAGGTCAATCTTCTTCATAATTTTATGAATGGAGGTTTTTCACCCATCTAAGGACATTTTTTTCTTCAGTTTTTCTTGAATCTTTTTCGGAATCGGGACTTCACGCCGACCATCATCACCAACACCACAACATGGCAACATGGGAAAAATCTTAACATATATAGAACTTAATAAAATCGTTGTTATGATGCTAAACATCGACACTCATTTCACTATAAAGCTTCTTTAATTATATACAGAATATATGAAGTATGACTTTCAAATAGTACACGAATGGGAAATAAGAGTGCGAGACGCCTGTTCGACGGTTGGTTTGGCATCATGGCTAGAGGTAAACGAACTTAGCAGCCCCACCCTGAACAGACGTCTTGCTCTGAACAGACTTTTATAGTACTCTTACCAGCAAGGTTGCATCAATAAGTTTAATCAATGGTGGTAAATTGGAGATGGTTTAAAAGTTCTTGATCACACCATACCAAATGCAATCTTGGATTATGTTAGCAGAGACCGAAATAAAGTTAGCTCAAAATTGAACCTTGTATAAGCTTCAAAATAAATTACAAGCGGAAGATGAAATAAAATTTCTTTTTGGCATGAGGAATGATATTTTGAAAATCTAGTATGGATTGTGTAAAGAAAATAATGTGGATTAGGCTGATCTTATATTTATAGGAAATCCAACATTAATTAAAAAAAATTCAAATGAGGAAGAAATTTGCTGTGGCAACTAAATGTAAAATTTGTATGGTGGAACGTGCTACTAACTAATTAGTCAAATTAATTAGTACATACACAGCACCAGGTAATGTTCAGGTAGAATGAGCAGATCAAAAAGTTACAGATATGCAAAGATTTTCCCTTTGGACGAATGGGCCAAACTCGAAGGCAAGATTTACGCTAGACGAAAAGACTAATGGCCCTGTTATGTAGTTTGTGTTAGGAGTCAAACGTTGTTGAGAAGTTTTAAGGTCATGCAAAGGCTAACGAGAAATAAACACAGGCAAGTATGATATGGAAATCGAAGATGATGTCGGATACTAGCAGGCAAACTAACCACATTAAGAGTGTTTACATATATATATATATATATATATATATATATATATATATATATATATATATATATATATATATATATATATATATATATATATATATATATATATAAGACCACAATTAGAATACCCAACAATAACATTTAGAGCTCTCAGCAAGTCATCAATAAATAAAATGCAAGCAGTACAAAATAAAGCTTTGAGGCGAGCTTATAAAGAGGGGCTTCCATATTACAATAAAATTCAAGAACTTCATCAACATTCCAAGTTGGAGCACCTAAATGTCAGGTTCCACAGAATTAGCCAAAAACTTGGGATAAATTAGCTATTGATGATGACGACCTAAGCACGGTAACAAGGACTCTCTATCGAACATATTCGGGATCATAATTGGTGGAGACTAGATCCCAAAGTCAATTGTGATCCCCCTGGCCGAGATATATCTCAACTGATTGAAATGATATTAATAGATATCTTTAATTAATAAATCCGATCAATATTCAATAAAAACTTCATTACCAATTTGCCATCATAACTTTTTTACCATCAAATAGTGTCACACAGGCAGTCAACTTGCAATAGGGCTGGACCGCGTGAACCCAAAAACCCTTCCTCTCCCTGCTTGTCCTTTCCTTTTCTTTTCATTCTTAGCCGCCTGTACTTGCAGGTGGCTCCTAAATTAACTCAACGTCGCATGAGGGTCTGCCCCTCTCTTTTATTCTCCTCCTATACTTCTCTTTCTCCCTTTTCCTTATTCCTTCCCATCCCGAGTACCTGCCTTTAAGCTATAAACTGGATTGTATCCAGGGGTACTCTTCCTTATCCCGTATTCCCCACTTCCCTATCCTTATCCAAGTTCAAGTTCAAGTCATGTATTCCAGGATAAATGGTTCAAGGTCTCACGAAATCAATTGGAGGACAACATGAAAGAAGCTAAGAAGGGTTTAAGAGAAGGTAGGATGAAAGGATTTAGCAATAAGTAGTCAGAATGGCAAGTTTCGGACATTTTTAATGCTTAAAATTGACCTTCTGTGTATTTCAGGTCAGTTTATGATGAATTATCGTCGATAAAATCTTACCTAATATTTGCATATGGATGGCAATTTCGATATAGCCATTTGAAGGTAGAGCATGATTGGTAAAAAAAAAAAAGAAAAAAAAATATTCAGGGATGTCTAATGATGATAATTATGGTATTTTTTAGATTAAGTCAAAGAAATTCAAAAGGAAACTCTATTTAGTAAGGACCCAGAGAGAATCTAGTTTCGTAATAAACTGCCATTAGATGTAATATTAGGGTACTGAGTAGTATGATAAGGATCGTAGAAATATTCTTGTACAATAAGCAATTCCTTGTAAAAGATATGCAATAATTAACGAAGTAGTTTAGACACTTCACCACATATTGGTAACAACCTAAAAATGTGCCTGCATAGTTGAATTAAGTGAATAAAGAAACTGCTTTTTTTTTTTTTTTGCTTTTTAGCGCTCGTCACCTCAATACGAGACCATAGCACTTGAAATTAAAACAGGTACTTTGCATATGTCGTGTTATATATCATAAGTTAGGCAAATGAATTATGCATATTTTGGCAGTTGTTTCGTATAAATCAGATAAAATTTGACGACTGTAGAGGAAGATGTTTTTACCTTTTCGTGACATTGACCTTGACCTTTGACTCAATCACTTACAAATGTAATATAATTGTCCTTGGACCATGGATAATCATCCCACTAAATTTGATTAGATTCAGTCTAATAGTTTTTGAGTACATGCAAACATGAATGAACAAGGGTAATGACATCTCTATATCATGTATATCACAAGACAGGCAATTGAATATATGCACATTTTAGCACTAGTTTCATGCAAATTGGATAAAAATTTACCACGATATAGCAAAAACATATCCTTTACGTTTTCGTGAACATGACCTTGATCTTTGATCTAATCACTCCCAAAATCTAATCAAATTTGTCCTTGGATAATTAAAAATCATCCCACCAAATTTCATGAGCTTCGGTCAAATAGTTTTGAATAAAGCAAATCACAAACACACAGACATACAGTATATTCGCCTTTCAGAATATAATACCTTTGCAACCAAGTAGACGAAGGTAAATTAAAGCTAAAACCCCAGACTTGAGTTACGCTAAGATAAAATACAATGCTTGTTAATGAAGTGTTCTTATAATTGAAAACACCATCTATGTTACGTTCATAGGTAGTAGGTTGGCTAGGGCACTAGCCACCCGTTGAGAGACTACCGCTAGAGAGTTATGGGGTCCTTTGACTAGCCAGACAGTACTACATTGGATCCCTCTCTCTGGTTACGGTTCACTTTCCCTTTGCCTATACTTACACCGAATAGTCTGGCCTATTCTTTACATATTCTCGTCTGACCTCATACACCTAACAACACTGAAATGACCAAACAATTCTTCACCCAAGGGGTTAACTACTGCCATGTAATGCTTCAGTAATTACTTTCCTCTTAGTAGCCTCTTGGTAAAGGTAGAAGAGGCTATTTAGCTATGGTAAGAAGCTCTTCTAGGAGAAGGACACTCCAAAATCAATCCATTGTTCTCTAATTTTGGGTAGTGCCATAGCCTCTGTACCATGGTCTTCCACTGTCTTGGGTTATAGTTCTCTTGCTTGAGGGTACGCTCGGTCACATTTTTCTATCTAATTTCCCTTCTCTTATTTTGTTAAGATTTTTATAGTTTATATAGGAAATATTTGCATTATAATTGCCATGTATTCTATGTATTCCTCTAGTCTGTGTTCCTTTGCTTTAATATTGTCACATACGCACACAAATACACGCACACCTAAATATATATATGTGTATATATATATATATATATATATATATATATATATATATATATATATATATATATATATATATATATATATATACATATATATATTTAGGTGTGCGTGTATTTGTGTGCGTATGTGACAATATTAAAGCAAAGGAACACAGACTAGAGGAATACATAGAATACATAGCAATTATAATGCAATTTGTGTTTACACTTTCTCTATCAGTTACACAAAATCTTTGGCATAGTTGAAATACAATAATTTTGAAATTATAATACGATAATTTCAAGGTGTTTTACACAATATTTAGGCCTGATACGCTAGGTGACATTGCACAATGTTGTAACAAACTTGTATCACACACACCCGCACACTGTAACGATGTTTCTGTTATTTTCATTTTTATATTGTCGTTATCACTCTCCCCCTTGTGCTGATAACCTGTTTATGCCTGTATATGCTTGAAACAATCAGTTTGAATTTTGGTGTTCTTCTTTCACTAAAACTGTTGTTATGAGTTTGCTGTCTGTTGAAATAAAGTTAGTTGCATTTACGCCATCTCTCAGTTACCACCTAACTAACGATACACATATTGGTGACCAGTGGTATGTCCACTCCTTACTTCCTTCTGACCCCCTCACTACTCTGTCCAACAATTTAAGGATGCTGCCCACCAAACCTGCCTCTTTGGCACATGCCACCTCAATTAAAGTACCACCCTTAGCAAGCGGAAAAACGTTTTTCTGGTTCCAGAGTGGTTAAGTCCAGTTTCGCATCAAGGGTGTGACTCGGTCAAGCAACAAAGCTGATTACGTTCTCGCAGGCATCACCAGGGACACTTTTCCGGAAATCTTAAATTGGCTGTGCGAGTACGCGACATCCTCAATAATGTATCAATACCTCAAATCATACCTCCTGGAGCAGTAGTCACCCTCACCAGCTGCCCCCATAGCAAAACTTTTTTCAGCTCTTTCAATAACCGTTGGGGGACGAAAAAGCTTTGATCGCCCTTAGATAAAGGACTAAGACCGCTCGCTTGCAACCTACCGCCGACAGCTCTTCTTGTGAAGTGAATCTACTTTTTGCCCTTTTGGTATAACGTCGACCCGAACCTGTACATGCGGCCATCCCCAATGTCGATATCTTGCCCATGAAGGACCTGACCCCCTTATGGACAGCCATTTCACCAGCTTTCAGACCTCCATAAACACCTCCACTCCTGATGAAATGAACAACTATTCAACATTGTCCGAAACTGACGTGAAAGCAGTAGGACACAGACGCCCACCCCTTGAGGTGCCAGAGGGGCACCAAACCGCCCACTACTCATATATACCACGCCTCGATTACACCGCAGCCACCAACCTCTCAAGCCAGTTAGAGATGCCCATCAGCTGCAGCTATGCTACTGCTACTCCAAATTCAATGCTGCTGCGAAGGAAAGTCCAAATGGTTGGCAGTGGCCAAAAAATGTGTATGTAGGGCATCACATATGTTGTTTGCTTACCTGTCCCTAATCTTTTCCTTATATATGAGGAAGGTATGGGAATGCGATTCTAAATAGACACTAGTGCTTGTCGTTCTCTTCTGCTAAGACCACTCTCCAGGACAGGACATAGTCTGTCTAAATCTGCTGACACCCGCTGGTAGCTACCAACGGATCTGCGATACCTACACACGGTTATGATAACCTCACATTATCGTTTGAAAGCTCCAAATATATTCACAAGTTTTTTGTTGTTAACATCACATTGCCAATCCTCTGTGCAGATTTCCTCTTATACTTCCTCCTCCTAGTCGATGTAGCTCACTGACGGTTAGTAAATGCGAAATTTATACTCCTTAATGCCTCTCCAACCCATCCTCTCTGACTTCACTTTTCACATCAGCACACCCACAAAGGCCTATGCGTACTTCCTCATATGGTACGTGG
>NC_090760.1:34022812-34025312 GCF_036898095.1 Palaemon carinicauda | reverse complement strand
GACATCCCCTTTTGTGTATGTTACATAGATAACATCCTTGTGTTCACTTCCTCCAAACAGGAGCACTTCCGTCACCTAGCCATCAAGCTCGACCACCTGCAACAGTACAGTCTTGTAGTCCAGTATGACAAGTGTACCTTTGGTGCCAGCAAAGTATCGTTCTTAGGGCACCGCATCACTCCAAAACTTTTCCACATCCTCGACAGTCAAAGCACTGCAAAAGTTCTTGGGCATAATCTGAAATTATCACCATTTATGGCCAGTCATCACCACCACTCTTGCCTCCTTCTACGCCTCACCCAAGGCCAAGTCAAAAGGCCTTAAGGTAGGTTCCCTTCAAGAAGCGGTCTCCTGCAATGTAAATATTGTTCTATCAACCGCTGCTTCTCTCACTTTTCCGGTTCCATAGGCACCTCCACTTCTCTCCGCCAATGTCAGCAACGTCGCTATTATTGCAGTACTCAAGCAAATGGTCAACAGCTTGCCCAGTCCATTGGCCTTCTTCTGTACAAAACTGTTCGAGGTGGAATCCGGTTACTCTACCCTTGTCCACGAATTGCTGACTGAGCACTTGGATGTCTATCACTTTTGCCACTTCTCAAAAGTTACGCCCTTCATCATTTACACAGATCATATGCCTCACTTGATAGTAAGACGCCACTATCTCTCTGTCAGGGCTAAATACAATTGCAGCCTTCAAGATGACCATGGGAAAATGAATCCTGTTGCCAATGCCCTGTCAAGATACACATTGGATGCCATTCTACTAGGATTGGATTACAATGCCTTGGTATAAGCCCGATGAAAAGGGCCAGAGTACCAAACATGTAGGACATCCTGCACATCCCTCCGTTGGGAAGACACCCCCTTTAACGACTCAAACGCCACCCTCCTCTGCAATGTCAGTACTGGGAGACCTAGATTGTTGACACCTGCTCCCATGTGCCGATAGGTGTTTGATTTCATTCATGGTCTCTCACATCCCTCACGTCAATCTATTGTACAGCTACCGAAGACGAAGTTCACTTGACACAGCATTACTAAGGATGGTAAGGATTGGGTCCATGCCTGTACTTTATGCCAAACTTCAAAAGTACATCAACACGCAGATTCTGAAGTGGGCCCTTTTCCTTAACCTCAGCAGCATTTTGCCCATATTCGTGTCGACATAGTAGGTCCCCTCCCCTCATCACAATGACATACTTAACTTTTTACCATCATCAACCATTCCACTCGTTGACCTAAAGCCATTCCCATGGAAAAGGCAACCACTTCATGTACACCTGCCTTACTATCAGGATGGATAGCGAGATTTGGTATCCTTGGGCATATGAGTTGTAACAGGGGTACCACTTTCACATCTCAATTCTGGTCATAATTAGCAACTCTCCTGGGAACCCCTCTACATCAGACAACCGCCTACAACCCTGCTGCCAATGGAAGGGTTGAACGTTTTCATTTCACCCTCTAAATAGCTTCGATGTGTCGCACCAAGGACACTAACTGGTTTACCCAGCTTCTCTGAGTCCTCCTGGGACATAAAATCACTTATAAAGATGCCTTGCATGTCTCGGCATTTGAAATGGTATATGACCACCTATTGGTCACCCATGCCGATTTTATTTTTCAGTTTGCAACCTCTTCCGACAATCTCTAGTTCCAACATCACGTTGTGGGAAAATTTACTCTGTGCTACCAGACTTACAAGTCC
Organism: Palaemon carinicauda; assembly: GCF_036898095.1. NCBI lineage: Eukaryota > Metazoa > Arthropoda > Malacostraca > Decapoda > Palaemonidae > Palaemon > Palaemon carinicauda. The sequence continues at coordinate 34,023,601 of NC_090760.1, read as the reverse complement.
CCAGCTGAGCAACACATACCTACAGATCTGCACTTTGAAATGCACGTTTTCCTGCGCAGTGACACAAGCCAGCCACCACTAACTCCCCCTTACAAGGGCCCTCGTGATCCATCGTATGCCAAACCTTTTCTGCATCAATATTCTGGTCAAAGAAGACTGAGTCTTCATTGATTGCTTGAAACCTGCATATCTCCTGCCAGATGACCCGCCCATAGTATGCCTCCCTAGAGAACGGCTCACTATTTTCTAAGTATGTCATTTCTAGGGCGCGGGAGCATGTAACGCACATGTTTTATACATGACCGGCCAAGGATTCGAACCCAGAACAAGTCGAAACTTATGTTACAGTGACTCCTACTCTCTGCCACAAATAGAGAAAAAAGTTAATTGTAACGCTTCCATACATATTCGTGTCGAATTCAGGTTTTATACTTAGAGTCGAAATAAACTCATCACCACCAATCACTTTGTGGTCTTGTAATGAAAACGGAGTCACTATAATCCTTCAGTTTCGACTCGGCCTGGTTTCAAATCCTTGGTTGACCAAAAGCTATTATGAAGTTCAGTGACCGAGCATTTTTTTTTCATATATACTTTTGTCACAATATCGTGTAATGAATATATTTTCCCATTAACTTCTTGGTTTCTTTCTTTGTTATCTTTGCTAATGTATATATCATTAAATTATTGAGTTAGAGTAAATACATAATGGAAGTAATATTAACAACTGACATTAAATTATACGTTTAAATTTTATTACAAAATATAGTCTGTATCATATTAGACGTA
>NC_090760.1:34000312-34017812 GCF_036898095.1 Palaemon carinicauda | reverse complement strand
CATTACTTTTGGTAATCCTTCAGAATGTCGTTTAATTTGGATAAGTTTATGAACGATATAAAAGGAGAAATTTTGACTTTACGTTATGCCAAGAAACAGGAATTATTGTCTGTAGCCCAGAGATGTGATCTTGAGGTCGATCCAAAATATGTGAAAGTTGTCATTATTGATAAAATCCTGCAATTCTTCGTAGATGAGGGAATCTTTAAGGATGATGATGAGGACATCGATGAGTTGCGCTCCCTTACTGGAGCATATGCCACCCCTGGAATAGATCCGAAAATAGAACAGTTGCGTCTTCAATTACAATTGCAGAAAGAACAACAGAAAATGGCTGCACTAGAACTTCAAAAGCAACAGCAACTATTAGCATTAGAGTATGAACACAAGTGTAAATTGGCTGAACTAGAGATACAAAAAGAACAGAAGTCGGCAAATATACAGATTAAGCTGAAAACTGATGGAGAGATACCCAGTAAGTTCGACATACTCAAAGCTAAAAAGCTGCTTCCTGATTTTGATGAAAAGGACCCAGAGGTATTCTTTACAACGTTCGAAGACACTGCTAAAACCTTGAAGTGGCCTCAGGAGCAATGGGTAATGGTTGTCAGAAATCAGTTCAAAGGTAAGGCAGCATATGTAATCTCTCAGATGGTTGAAGTAAAGGAGTATGATGTGATTAAAAAGGCAGTTTTAGATGCTTATGCCATCACAGCTGAAGGTTATCGGCAACAGTTCCGGCACTTTTACAAAATGCCTTCACAAACTTTTGTTGAATTTTGCAGTGACAAAGTTAGGCAATTTACAAAATGGTTGCAAAAGACAGGTGTTTCAGATTTTGAATCCTTAAAAAATCTTATTCTAATGGAAGAGTTCATTAGGAAATTGCCAGGTAACATTGCTACTTTCATTCTGGAAAAGGGAGAAACCAACTTGTTGAAAGCAGCCAGTTTAGCTGATGATTACTACTTGATTCATAAAACATTTAAACCATTTAATAAGTCTACTTTTTCTCAATCATCCACAGCATATTGTTCCTACTGTAAGCAGGAAGGGCATCACATAGAGAACTGTCCTAATCCTTCGTGCAAGAAGTCTGATGTTGGAAAGAATTCTCCGAACCCTAATAGGAAGGATAATAAGAAAACTTTTCATGTTGCTGCTCAAGAACTTGATGGGGACGTCTTCAAACCTTTTACTTGTAAAGGCACCGTGAATGGTATTCCAGTTACTTGCTTAAGAGATACAGGATCCTCCCAAAGTGTGGTAGCTCTGCCTTCACAGGACTTCAAACTGAGACATGAGTATGTTACTGTTTCGGACCTCAGTACCACCAAATCCATGCCTTTGGCAGAGGTGAATTTACAGTGTCCTTACTATCAAGGTAATGTTTTAATTGCAGTTTCACGAGATCCTTTGCCTTGTTCATCTATCCAGCTTTTAATTGGTAATGATCTTGCAGGGGCCATTGTTAATCCAGTAGTATCTGATCCTGATATTCTTATAGAAAATGAATCAAATAAATTAAATAATGCTGTTATTCAAATGACATCAATTAAACCAATTGTTATAGATAGTGGAAATAGAGTAGAGAAGACATTAGACCTTATAAATATGACCAAATCAAATTTCAAGGACTTGCAAAATAAAGATCCTGTTCTTAAGGATCTTTGGAAGAAAGTTGCAGAGCCAGATGTTCATCCCAAAACTCCTTACTTTTATCTTGATAATGATTTGCTTTTTCGACATTTTAGGTCCTCCAAAGCACCAGCAACCACAACATGGTTTGACTGTCATCAACTGGTTCTACCACTCTCTCTAGTTCCAGCTCTTCTTGAATTAGCCCACTCTCATGTGAACCACTTTGGGGTCAACAAGACTTACTCTACCTTAGCTGAAGACTTCTTCTGGCCTGGGATGAAGAAGGACATTCAACAATTTATTAAAGCATGTCATCATTGCCAGACTACTGGCAAACCCAATGAGAGACTTCCACCAGCTCCTCTTCAGCCCATATCCGTACCAAAGTTTCCCTTTGAGAGGATTATCATAGACTGTGTTGGCCCAATGCCTAGGACTAAGCAAGGTAATGAGTATTTACTTACTGTTCTTTGCCCAACAACGAGATATCCCATAGCAGTGCCAATAAAAAATATAAATGCAAAAACTATAATTGGTCAACTTGTCAAAATTTTCACAACCTATGGATTTCCAAAGACATTGCAATGTGATAGAGGCACAAACTTCACTAGTAAGCTTTTTCAACAAGCTATGAGAGAATTCAATATTCATAACATATATGCTTCTGCTTATCATCCCCAAAGTAACGATGCTCTGGAAAGAGTTCACCAAACTATTAAAAACCTTCTTCAGAAGTACATGCAGGAAACTTCGGAACAGTGGGATAGAGATATTGATCTTCTGATGTATATTATAAGAAGTGTACCACAAGAGTCCACTGGAGTGTCCCCTTTCGAATTAATGTTCGGAAGAAAGCCCCGAACCACTCTCAGTATGGTGAAGGAAAATCTAATTCATAACAAGGAAGAAGAGATTACCAACATTTTGTCATATCTACAGGAGCTAAAGGATAAAATTATATCACTTCATGTATTTGCTAATACCAATCTTTTGCATTCCCAGGAGAAGATGTCCCGCTTGTATGATAAAAAGGCAAAGCTGCGTGTATTTCAGCCAGGAGATGAGGTGCTTGTATATCATCCCATACCCGGTTCCCCCTTACGTGAAAAATTTATGGGACCTTACAAAGTGCTTCAAAGAATTTCTAAGGTAAACTATGTTCTCTCTACTCCTGATCGTAGACAATCAAAGCAACTAGTGCATGTGAATTTGTTGAAGGCATATCAAGCACCTATTCAAATGGTAAGTCATCTCTCAATTTCTCCTGAGGAGAAAATACTACCACTGGAGGAATCTTCCTCAGAGTTGCTCGTGGTTCTCCCTGACGATGATCAACTAATCAACTGGAAAGACAACACCAACAGTCAAATTCTAAAATCCTTGCCCAGTTATTTTACAGGAATACCATCTTCTCAGAGAAAATTACTATCACAATTGCTCTCCAGGTTTCATGAAGTATGTTCTGACAGTTTGCAGAGAAGTCAAACCATTCAACATGATATCGTCATCGAGTCAGGTGTTACTCCCATACGGCAGACGTACTACCGTATGGTAGGCAAGAAGTTGGACTCGTTGAAACAAGAGGTACAGTATTTACTAGATAATGACCTTGCAGAAACAAGCACTTCACCATGGGCTTCACCCTGTCTCCTAGTAACTAAACCTAATAATCAACTAAGACTCTGTACTGATTATCGTAAGTTAAATAAGGTAACTGTAAAAGAGTCATTCCCATTACCTAGAATCAATGATATCCTTGATAGCATTGGTAATAAGAAAATTCTTACACGGATAGACTTAATGAAAGGCTATTACCAAGTACCTCTAACTCAATCAGCTAAAGAAATCTCATCATTTATAACTCCATTTGGGTTATTCTCTTATAAGGTCATGCCATTTGGTTTAACTAATGCTCCTGCCACCTTTCAAAGGATGATGTCAGAGGTAATAAGAAATATGAAAGACACTTACGTATATCTGGATGACGTGGTGGTAGCTAGTGACGACTGGGATGAACACCTGCAGACCCTCGAAGAACTCTTCCATCGCTTCAGATCTTCAAGGTTAACGGTTAATTTGGCCAAGAGTGCTTTTGGGAGAGCTAAGGTAACTTATCTGGGGCATACAATCGGAGGTGGAAGTATAATGCCCAAAGACGTCAACATTGCAAGTATACTTGATTATCCAATTCCAACAAACAAGAAAGAGGTAGATGCAAGCAATTCGGGATACGGTGCAGTACTTCTACAGATGTCATCAGCTTGCAAGTCTGGAGATGAGCCGCCACTGGACTACTTGTTTCCAGTATCTTATTTCTCAGGCTCATTCAAAGGTTCACAAATTAGATGGGCAACCATAGAAAAGGAGCTTTTTGCCATCATAGCTGCTCTTCGTCACTTTGCTCCATATTTAGAATGCAACCACAAGGTCATCGTCTATACAGATCATCGACCTTTAACCTTCCTGGATAGATCACGACTACTGAACGACAAATTGTTACGTTGGTCGTACTATCTCACAAGATATAATCTTGAGCTCCGTGCGATCCCAGGACATCAAAACAAAATTGCCGACGCATTATCCAGACTTCCTGCTATCTCTCATCCCAGCCATCCTAAGTAGGATGCTCTTTGGGGGGAGGATCTATGACGGAACGTCATAATTATTAAAAAAAACTGTAAAAATTATTAGTGTAAATATGATATTATCGGATGTTTATGTTCAACGCCATCTATTATCAGTTATGTTAACTATTCTACATTATCCTTGGTTTCTTTTCCTTAACTTAGTCATACAGATATTTGCATTCCTTAGCCTTCTTTGCACTTGTAATTTGTGTGTTTCTTTAGAGAACTATTTAGTGCAGTGTTGAAAACATCTCTTTCTTTTGTTTACTATAATTGTTTTTGTGTTTTGTGATATTACGTGTGAAAGTAATTATATTGGAATTTAAGTTTATTTATTTAAGTATTAAATTACGGATTGTCTTTAGTGTTTAATTAAGTTCCTGCTGGATTGGAGAGGTAATTAAAAGAGGTAATTAAAAGTGGTTAAAACAACAAGTGAAGCAGACAGAAAGAATAATATTTTTGTTGGTGGTGATATTTTAAATTTATGAAGGATAACTTGAGTGATAACAGACCAGTAACATCCCCAAACCTAGCCACCAGGTAAGGTTCACTCAAGCCCGTCATAAGTGGGGGCCTGTCCGGGATTGATCTAGTCTTTTTGTTTGTGACTATTAAAGTATAAAGAAACTCAAGAGCATTGTTTATGAAAGTGATTTGTATTTTTATTGGTTTTTTTTTGTTTTCTTGCCAATCCAATCCAGCATTTCATATCACACGTACGCTGAATGGTTCTCTCACTCAAAATCGGTATCAGTAAAATAAAGGATATACTAGTAATCAAATATTAATTGGTTGGGTTCTGTGCTATGCTTAGCCTTCTTCTCCCGCCTTATTTTACGAGCCAAAATCAAGGTTCTCTTCTGCCATGAACACTTCTTACATGCATATTGTGCTAATCTAGATATCATGTTTGTGTGCTATCGTGAGACCTTCGATCACTAATTGATCTCGGCCTTTATGTTGGCCATCCAATTTCAGTTAATCCATTTTCAGACTGTGTATTCTATTTGCGGTCTCTTTAAAATTGTCTTGAGAAATTGTTGTAAACTTCATTATTTTTGATTGACATTTAGCTTATTTTTGGTGTCAAATGTGTGAATATTTAAATTAATGGCATAACCTAGTGTGAATACAAAGCATTGATATAATATCTATTAACATTACTTTTGGTAATCCTTCAGAATGTCGTTTAATTTGGATAAGTTTATGAACGATATAAAAGGAGAAATTTTGACTTTACGTTATGCCAAGAAACAGGAATTATTGTCTGTAGCCCAGAGATGTGATCTTGAGGTCGATCCAAAATATGTGAAAGTTGTCATTATTGATAAAATCCTGCAATTCTTCGTAGATGAGGGAATCTTTAAGGATGATGATGAGGACATCGATGAGTTGCGCTCCCTTACTGGAGCATATGCCACCCCTGGAATAGATCCGAAAATAGAACAGTTGCGTCTTCAATTACAATTGCAGAAAGAACAACAGAAAATGGCTGCACTAGAACTTCAAAAGCAACAGCAACTATTAGCATTAGAGTATGAACACAAGTGTAAATTGGCTGAACTAGAGATACAAAAAGAACAGAAGTCGGCAAATATACAGATTAAGCTGAAAACTGATGGAGAGATACCCAGTAAGTTCGACATACTCAAAGCTAAAAAGCTGCTTCCTGATTTTGATGAAAAGGACCCAGAGGTATTCTTTACAACGTTCGAAGACACTGCTAAAACCTTGAAGTGGCCTCAGGAGCAATGGGTAATGGTTGTCAGAAATCAGTTCAAAGGTAAGGCAGCATATGTAATCTCTCAGATGGTTGAAGTAAAGGAGTATGATGTGATTAAAAAGGCAGTTTTAGATGCTTATGCCATCACAGCTGAAGGTTATCGGCAACAGTTCCGGCACTTTTACAAAATGCCTTCACAAACTTTTGTTGAATTTTGCAGTGACAAAGTTAGGCAATTTACAAAATGGTTGCAAAAGACAGGTGTTTCAGATTTTGAATCCTTAAAAAATCTTATTCTAATGGAAGAGTTCATTAGGAAATTGCCAGGTAACATTGCTACTTTCATTCTGGAAAAGGGAGAAACCAACTTGTTGAAAGCAGCCAGTTTAGCTGATGATTACTACTTGATTCATAAAACATTTAAACCATTTAATAAGTCTACTTTTTCTCAATCATCCACAGCATATTGTTCCTACTGTAAGCAGGAAGGGCATCACATAGAGAACTGTCCTAATCCTTCGTGCAAGAAGTCTGATGTTGGAAAGAATTCTCCGAACCCTAATAGGAAGGATAATAAGAAAACTTTTCATGTTGCTGCTCAAGAACTTGATGGGGACGTCTTCAAACCTTTTACTTGTAAAGGCACCGTGAATGGTATTCCAGTTACTTGCTTAAGAGATACAGGATCCTCCCAAAGTGTGGTAGCTCTGCCTTCACAGGACTTCAAACTGAGACATGAGTATGTTACTGTTTCGGACCTCAGTACCACCAAATCCATGCCTTTGGCAGAGGTGAATTTACAGTGTCCTTACTATCAAGGTAATGTTTTAATTGCAGTTTCACGAGATCCTTTGCCTTGTTCATCTATCCAGCTTTTAATTGGTAATGATCTTGCAGGGGCCATTGTTAATCCAGTAGTATCTGATCCTGATATTCTTATAGAAAATGAATCAAATAAATTAAATAATGCTGTTATTCAAATGACATCAATTAAACCAATTGTTATAGATAGTGGAAATAGAGTAGAGAAGACATTAGACCTTATAAATATGACCAAATCAAATTTCAAGGACTTGCAAAATAAAGATCCTGTTCTTAAGGATCTTTGGAAGAAAGTTGCAGAGCCAGATGATCATCCCAAAACTCCTTACTTTTATCTTGATAATGATTTGCTTTTTCGACATTTTAGGTCCTCCAAAGCACCAGCAACCACAACATGGTTTGACTGTCATCAACTGGTTCTACCACTCTCTCTAGTTCCAGCTCTTCTTGAATTAGCCCACTCTCATGTGAACCACTTTGGGGTCAACAAGACTTACTCTACCTTAGCTGAAGACTTCTTCTGGCCTGGGATGAAGAAGGACATTCAACAATTTATTAAAGCATGTCATCATTGCCAGACTACTGGCAAACCCAATGAGAGACTTCCACCAGCTCCTCTTCAGCCCATATCCGTACCAAAGTTTCCCTTTGAGAGGATTATCATAGACTGTGTTGGCCCAATGCCTAGGACTAAGCAAGGTAATGAGTATTTACTTACTGTTCTTTGCCCAACAACGAGATATCCCATAGCAGTGCCAATAAAAAATATAAATGCAAAAACTATAATTGGTCAACTTGTCAAAATTTTCACAACCTATGGATTTCCAAAGACATTGCAATGTGATAGAGGCACAAACTTCACTAGTAAGCTTTTTCAACAAGCTATGAGAGAATTCAATATTCATAACATATATGCTTCTGCTTATCATCCCCAAAGTAACGATGCTCTGGAAAGAGTTCACCAAACTATTAAAAACCTTCTTCAGAAGTACATGCAGGAAACTTCGGAACAGTGGGATAGAGATATTGATCTTCTGATGTATATTATAAGAAGTGTACCACAAGAGTCCACTGGAGTGTCCCCTTTCGAATTAATGTTCGGAAGAAAGCCCCGAACCACTCTCAGTATGGTGAAGGAAAATCTAATTCATAACAAGGAAGAAGAGATTACCAACATTTTGTCATATCTACAGGAGCTAAAGGATAAAATTATATCACTTCATGTATTTGCTAATACCAATCTTTTGCATTCCCAGGAGAAGATGTCCCGCTTGTATGATAAAAAGGCAAAGCTGCGTGTATTTCAGCCAGGAGATGAGGTGCTTGTATATCATCCCATACCCGGTTCCCCCTTACGTGAAAAATTTATGGGACCTTACAAAGTGCTTCAAAGAATTTCTAAGGTAAACTATGTTCTCTCTACTCCTGATCGTAGACAATCAAAGCAACTAGTGCATGTGAATTTGTTGAAGGCATATCAAGCACCTATTCAAATGGTAAGTCATCTCTCAATTTCTCCTGAGGAGAAAATACTACCACTGGAGGAATCTTCCTCAGAGTTGCTCGTGGTTCTCCCTGACGATGATCAACTAATCAACTGGAAAGACAACACCAACAGTCAAATTCTAAAATCCTTGCCCAGTTATTTTACAGGAATACCATCTTCTCAGAGAAAATTACTATCACAATTGCTCTCCAGGTTTCATGAAGTATGTTCTGACAGTTTGCAGAGAAGTCAAACCATTCAACATGATATCGTCATCGAGTCAGGTGTTACTCCCATACGGCAGACGTACTACCGTATGGTAGGCAAGAAGTTGGACTCGTTGAAACAAGAGGTACAGTATTTACTAGATAATGACCTTGCAGAAACAAGCACTTCACCATGGGCTTCACCCTGTCTCCTAGTAACTAAACCTAATAATCAACTAAGACTCTGTACTGATTATCGTAAGTTAAATAAGGTAACTGTAAAAGAGTCATTCCCATTACCTAGAATCAATGATATCCTTGATAGCATTGGTAATAAGAAAATTCTTACACGGATAGACTTAATGAAAGGCTATTACCAAGTACCTCTAACTCAATCAGCTAAAGAAATCTCATCATTTATAACTCCATTTGGGTTATTCTCTTATAAGGTCATGCCATTTGGTTTAACTAATGCTCCTGCCACCTTTCAAAGGATGATGTCAGAGGTAATAAGAAATATGAAAGACACTTACGTATATCTGGATGACGTGGTGGTAGCTAGTGACGACTGGGATGAACACCTGCAGACCCTCGAAGAACTCTTCCATCGCTTCAGATCTTCAAGGTTAACGGTTAATTTGGCCAAGAGTGCTTTTGGGAGAGCTAAGGTAACTTATCTGGGGCATACAATCGGAGGTGGAAGTATAATGCCCAAAGACGTCAACATTGCAAGTATACTTGATTATCCAATTCCAACAAACAAGAAAGAGGTAGATGCAAGCAATTCGGGATACGGTGCAGTACTTCTACAGATGTCATCAGCTTGCAAGTCTGGAGATGAGCCGCCACTGGACTACTTGTTTCCAGTATCTTATTTCTCAGGCTCATTCAAAGGTTCACAAATTAGATGGGCAACCATAGAAAAGGAGCTTTTTGCCATCATAGCTGCTCTTCGTCACTTTGCTCCATATTTAGAATGCAACCACAAGGTCATCATCTATACAGATCATCGACCTTTAACCTTCCTGGATAGATCACGACTACTGAACGACAAATTGTTACGTTGGTCGTACTATCTCACAAGATATAATCTTGAGCTCCGTGCGATCCCAGGACATCAAAACAAAATTGCCGACGCATTATCCAGACTTCCTGCTATCTCTCATCCCAGCCATCCTAAGTAGGATGCTCTTTGGGGGGAGGATCTATGACGGAACGTCATAATTATTAAAAAAAACTGTAAAAATTATTAGTGTAAATATGATATTATCGGATGTTTATGTTCAACGCCATCTATTATCAGTTATGTTAACTATTCTACATTATCCTTGGTTTCTTTTCCTTAACTTAGTCATACAGATATTTGCATTCCTTAGCCTTCTTTGCACTTGTAATTTGTGTGTTTCTTTAGAGAACTATTTAGTGCAGTGTTGAAAACATCTCTTTCTTTTGTTTACTATAATTGTTTTTGTGTTTTGTGATATTACGTGTGAAAGTAATTATATTGGAATTTAAGTTTATTTATTTAAGTATTAAATTACGGATTGTCTTTAGTGTTTAATTAAGTTCCTGCTGGATTGGAGAGGTAATTAAAAGAGGTAATTAAAAGTGGTTAAAACAACAAGTGAAGCAGACAGAAAGAATAATATTTTTGTTGGTGGTGATATTTTAAATTTATGAAGGATAACTTGAGTGATAACAGACCAGTAACATCCCCAAACCTAGCCACCAGGTAAGGTTCACTCAAGCCCGTCATAATATATATATATATATATATATATATATATATATATATATATATATATATATATATATATATATATATATTTATATATATATATATATATATATATATATATATATATATATATATATATATAGAGAGAGAGAGAGAGAGAGAGAGAGAGAGAGAGAGAGAGAGAGAGAGAGAGAGAGAGAGAGATATATATCTATATATATATCTGTATATATATCTGTATATATATATGTATATATATATGTATATATATATGTATATATATATGTATATATATATGTATATATATAGATATAGATATAGATATATATATATATACGTGTATATATATAAATATATATATATATATATATATATATATATATATATATATATATATATATATATATATATATATATATATATATATATATTTATATATATATATATATATATATATATATATACATATATATATAACGGATTTTGAGCGAAGCGAAAAATCTATTTTTGGGCTCAGGCCATGTCGTCCTGATGAAAGTTCCTATTAGGAAGCTTTCTAAGGTATATTTGACTACAGTGATATTCCCAGAGAATTTTACCTTAAGATATCCAGAATTCTAACTCCTGGAGCGAGTATCCCTAAATAATCTCACAGGGATATCGCATAATATCAGAGGACGTATTCTTGATACGTCCCATAGCTATCTTCGCCCCAAACAGTATTAACGCTTCGAGGGGGATATAGTGACAAGAATCCGAAACGAGAATGAACTTCTCCGGCATCCAAAATACTTAATGGCTGACTAAATTTTCCCCACAGATAGATCTTAGGTCAAGGATAACCATATTAAATTTTCGAGATGATCCGTGTCCAGATCCCGATTCCAGATCAGGATTTGCATTTTCAACCATTTTAAAGATAACATCAAAAATCCAGATTCAGATCCAGATTATAGATAAGGATTTGCGTTTTTCGTGTGTCTTTGGACTGGATGACACCAAAACTACACGACAGATTATGACAAAATCTCCATCATAGATAGATCTTAGGTCATCGACAACTCCATTAAATTTTGGAGATAATCCGGATCCGGATCCGGATTCTAGATCCAAATTTGTATTTTCACCATTCTAAAGATAACCTCAAAACTACCTGACGGATTTTATTAAAATTTTCACATCAGATAGATCGACCTAAGTTCATGGACGACCCCATTAAATCTTGAAGATGATTCGGATCCAGATTTGGATTCTAATTTATTTATTTATTTGCCTCTTTGTCTGTGAACAGAATTACGTCAAAACTATTCGACGGACTTTGACGTAATTTCCACCAAAGATAGATCTTTGCTCATGGACGATTCCATCAAACTTTAGAGATTATCAGTATCCGGATTACAATTCTATATCCAAGTTTGCATTTTTTGCCACTTAAAAGATAAAGTCTAAACTACAAAACGGATTTTGACAATATTTTCACCACAGATAGATCTTAGGTCATGGACACCCCCATTAACTTTTAGAGATGATCAGGATCCGAGTTCTAGATCGGGATTCAAATTTTCGACATTTTAAAGATGTGTGAAACTACTCGACGAATTTTGACGAAATTCTCGCCACATATACATCTTAGGTCATGGACAACTCCAAAAAATTTGAGAGATGATCCGGATCTGGATCCAAATGCTTGATCGGAATTTTTAATTATAGCCATTTTAAAGATAACGTCAAAAGTATTTGACGTATTTTGACGAAATTTCCCCCATAGATAGATCTTAGGTCATGAACGACCCCATTAAATTATGGAGACTATCTGGATCCGGATTCTAGATTTGGATTAGAATTTTGCGCCATTTTCCCGATGCGTCAAAACTACTTGACGAGTTTTGACGAAATTTTCACCACAAATAGATCTTAGTGCATGGATGACCTCATAAAATTTAAGAGATGATCCGGATCTTGATTCTAGTTTATTTATTCATTTGCCTCTGTGTCTATGGAAAGGATTACATCAAAACTTCACAACAGATTTGCATTTTTCCGCATTTTAAAGATATTGACAAAACAAATTGACTGATTTTGACAAAATTTCCACAACAGATAGATCTTTCCCATGAACGACTCCATTAATCTTCGGTTAAGGTAAAAAATATCCGATTGCTCTTGTTAAGGTCACTGAAATCTACACAAACTTGCCAAGTTTCATTATTCCTTTTCACACTAATTAATTGTGTATTAAATGAGCTAAATTATCTTTTTAATTACATTTTCCTTTACATTTTATCAATATAAACTTTTATAACAATTTGAAACTGGGCTAATAATTGACACGGATGAACATAAATAACTCAGTCTGGGTTGCTCTATCTTATTTCATGGTATATTACAGATTCCTCCAAATATTGTCCTCTGGTGTAGAAAATACATCTCTCAAAGATGGTAGCATGTATATAAACCCGTTTCAAACATCTATATCAGAAATATTATTTCCTACCTTACTACTTACCAATAGGCGTAGTCTACCGTGACCTCTTTTACATACCTGATTTTCTCAACATGTAAAAGTCTGTGCAAAAAGTTTACCGTCCAAGTATCATATTATAATTTTTTTTCTGTAAATGATAATAAGCTTCTTTGAAGCATTCATATTATTAGATATTTTATATAATACTTTAGTCGCAGATAAACCCTAAATTGTAGCAGTTTTTGGTTGAGCTAGAATTTCCTGAGGTGGTTGAATTATATATATATATATATATATATATATATATATATATATATATATATATATATATATATATATATATATGTATATATATATATATATATATATATATATATATATATATATATATATATATATATATATATATATTAATCGTAGCTGAAGATCTGGGATGAAGTTCAGTGTCATTACTGTACCAGATAGGTTTATTTACATTTTCTTAACCAATTAAATGTGGATGCTATAGACCAACTTCTGCTCGGTAGTTCAGTGAACTATAACTCTTCGTTATAGGCATCTACGTTCCACAAAGGTATTTGCACATTTGATAATTAAATCAATTTTTTTTGTTTCCTTACCGACACTCCGATGTTTGTTGAAATTACAGTTATGTTATTCAATGCCGTGTCAATAGGAGTCACATATCAATGTTGTCCACTACAATGAAATTTGTAGTTAACAAGATTTTACTATATTGGGAATTTATTATCAAGTACTCATCCTGTTCTTGAAAGTTTTAAATGCATATAGGTTTATTTTGGGGGGAAAAACTATGTGGTCTCTGAGGACTTTGCTGTTAAGGGCTAGAACAGGGAATCCACTACAACTTCATTACCAGAGAAATATTGTTCGCTGCTCTAGGGCCAGGGTATCAACATAACGAAACACAGACTTAGTGGTATATAGGAGACCTGCAAGTTCAGCCTCATTTGAACTTGCCGCAGCACATCAAAAGCCAAATGACATCTGCTATGAGTGACGATTTGAGTTCTAGAAAAGAACTATTGTTCTAGTTATCGTGAACTTACCTAAGTCACAACCAGCCCTCAACTACCACTCGTGATTAAGGTTATACACACTATGTCCCACTCACTTTGAGAAAGGAGGATTTTTGGATATCACAAAGCACCTTCCCAAACATAAGTTTTTCCCTCGTCAAAACTTTTTGTTTTTTTAGATTTGTGTCGCGTGGTCTGTGTGCATGTTGGTAACTTCATTAACCTAAATTGGTGGGGCGTGGATACAACTTAAAATGTACGTTTTTAATGTCTATTACGAGTAAATACAAAGTCTGTGGGATACAATAGAACATGACTTATCAGTAAGAGAGATGAGAACATATACAGTAGACATTACACTATGGAAAAGTAAGATACATAAGTGTGATGGGTCCAATAGGGAAAAATAGCCCATTGAGGAAAGGAAACAAGGAAATAAATAAGCTACAAGAAAAAAATAAACAAGAGAAAAATATATCAAGAACAGCATTAAATTATATCATTCACTTGAAGAAATGACAAAAGGAAGAGAAATATACTAGAACAGCGTACCAGAGACTACCCCCAAAACAAGAGAGCTCTAATCCACGACAGTGGCAGGCCTTGGTGCTACTCAAGACCAGAGGACAGTGGTTTGATTTTGGAGTGTTTTAGAAGAGTTTCTTATCATAGCTAAAAGAGATTCTTCTACTCTTACCAAGAGGAAAATACCACTGAACAATTACATTGCAGTATTTAATCCATTGAGCGAAGAAGAATTGTTTGGTAATCTCAGTGTTGTGAGGTGTGTACTGGCGAGCTGTTATACTGTAACTGAGTGTCTCTTGTGCATGCAACTAAAGTTTATTTGATCGGAGCTTGAGTATCCATACAACCATTCCAGTGTAGAACGGGAAAAAAAATTCAAATACATAGGTGCAGGGAAATACAAGAATGAATAAGTTATAAGTGAGAAGGGAAAGCCATAACGACAATATGAAAAATAAAGAAATATCGCTATAGCGTATGATGTGTGACACACGTGCGGTACATCGTTCCCCCTTTAAAAAAGACATCGATGTAAAATAGGGCGCCCGGCTCTTAAGAGGCCTACTGTAGACGGGTCATCTACCAAAAGATATGTGTGTTTTAGGTGATCAATGAAAACCCAGTCTTCTTAGCCACACATGTTGTAGAGAGATGCTTTTGGCGTACGGCAGATCACAAGGAATGGGCTCGTGTAAGGGGCATTAACGATGGCTTGCTAGTGTTGTTGCGCAGAAAAAACATGCGTTGATGAGTGCATATCTGTCGGTATGTGTGGCTTAGCTGGGGCTTATAAATCTGACTGCAGGGAGTAAATTTTCATAAAGAATGACATAGGCGCAGGAGATTGTAGGACGAAGTTGCAGGCGGAAAAGAATTCGGCAGGGACGATCAAAGGGTCACCGTATACCATTTCAGATGCCAAGACATCCAGGGTGTTTTTAGGAGTGGTCTTCAGGCCCAGGATGAACCAAGGAAGCTAGATAAACCAGTTGGAGTCCTTATAGCAGAACATCAGAACATCAAAAATAACCCCCCCCCCCCCAAGAAATATAAAAACAAGAATATCTAGCAAGGGGGGGGGGAGGGTGGTTCAGTGTTTGGAGATGGTTTGTTCATTCAGAGGAAATTTCGAAATCTAAATCGGTGAAAAGTTTAAAGTTTGGAGTATCGGAAAACCTAGAAACTTGTGGCCGATGATGTGAAAGATAAGCCAC
The DNA here is from genome assembly GCF_036898095.1 of Palaemon carinicauda. NCBI lineage: Eukaryota > Metazoa > Arthropoda > Malacostraca > Decapoda > Palaemonidae > Palaemon > Palaemon carinicauda. Next base: position 34,002,320 of record NC_090760.1, on the reverse strand, counting down.
AAAAAATGGTACTAATTGAGAGAATGTGAGTTAATACAGGATAATAATAATAATAATAATAATAATAATAATAATAATAATAATAATAATAATAATAATAATAATAATAAAGTATTATTATTATTATTATTATTATTATTATTATTATTATTATTATAATAATAATAATAATAATAATAATAATAATAATAATAATAATAATAATAATAATAATAATAATAATAGTTTTTTGAAAAAAAAAAAAAACTGAAATTGTACAAAATTAATATCATGCATCGTGCATTTGAAAAGTTTCCTTATTTGGCCCCGATTAGCGGTGATCTGCATGACGATGACCTTGTACTGTATGTTGATGGGCATACCAAATTGGGAGGCAATTCCTTTCGAAATTAGTGTTGCTGGTGTATGTATTTCTTTATATGAGACCATGATTGAATCGCAAAGGGATGAAATATTGTATGCAAAATTTAAAAACGAGAAGCATAATATTTTGAAAACAAATGACTTTGCTAAAAAGTACCTACTTTTTTGGGGATAAAGCAAAGTTCTATGTCATAGCTTTTCCACCATCTTATACTCTCGAATTACGATTTATTCGTGTTTTTCACTTATTATCAAAAGTTCATAATAGATTTGGCATTGTGAAAAATGGTGATCTACGCTTATCGTTTGAGCCGATCATAAAAAAAGACTGGCAGAGCAGCATCAACCACAGGGATCTCATCGAACAAATCTGCATTTTTGTACAATGGTTACTTAGACCAATTTCAAAACAATTTATTTTGAGTTACTTACTTGTATCCATAAAAGCTCTGTATGATATAATCATTAAATGTTTATTAATAAGTGATTATTAGTCTTTCTACAAAATAAAGCATAATCATATACTATATTTTCTCCATTATGGAAACCAATTCATTACTATTTGTATTAGGGACAAACAAGTTTTTTTCTTATAAATGCATACGGGGGTCCACAATAAAATATCAAGCTGATAAGCTGCCCACTGGTTAGAAAAAAGTAGAGAATCCCTGTTTCTTTCTTTTTTCTTTTTTTTATGCCCAAAAATTTATTTTCCAAATCAATAGACTCCATTTTATATTGCGCTGATACTCGATGTAAATACAGTCATTTATTTTCCAAAATATATGAATTTTTTCGAGGCAAAAAAGTAAAGTGGGATATTACTATGAAGCTCCATGAACATTAAAATCATTTTATGATTTGACCTGACATTCCTGTCAAGTTAAATTTATATACTGTGATGTTTGAATAGCATCCTTAAAACTTTAAACCATAATGGTACTATTACGGAAACAATTATAGCAGTGAAAAATGACTTTCCACCATATCAAAACGAGATGATATATATAGTAGTAGTTTGTTGAACATATTACCGGGTGAATATCTTCACCATCATTTACACATTAATATTTCATAACGGGTGTTGCTATTCATAAAAAGAATTCTCTTAGTTAGATGTGACATTATTCTCTCTCGGTGGTCGGAGTCGAGCTTGCTTGGCTGCCATTTGGAAATGTTTTACCTAAAACAGGCTGTCGGTTCAAGACTGATCTAATTTAGCTACTGGCAAGAAAAACACAACTAAGTTTAATCTTTTTGTCGGAATTTTCCGAATTTCAATTCCCTCACAAGGTCAAAGTATTTTTATCAGGTTTGGAAAACTTTAACTAGAATGATTTACTTCTCCGTACAGTGAGATATTTCTTGTACATACACATACACACACACACACACACACACACACATATATATATATATATATATATATATATATATATATATATATATATATATATATATATATATCTATATATATATATTTATATATATATATATATATATATATATATATATATATAATATATATATATATATATATATATATATATATATATATATATACATATACATACATATACTTATATATATATATATATATATATATATATATATATATATTTATATATATATATATATATATATA
>NC_090760.1:33972812-33995312 GCF_036898095.1 Palaemon carinicauda | reverse complement strand
TATATATATATATATATATATTTATATATATACATATATATATATATGTACATATATATATATATATATATATATATATATATATATATATATATATATATATATACATATATATATATTTATATATGTGTGTGTATATATATAGGCAGAGAGAGAGAGAGAGAGAGAGAGAGAGAGAGAGAGAGAGAGAGAGAGAGAGAGAGAGAGAGAGAGAGAGAATTGAATATTGCAGTCCGATAGATACGAATGTGTAAGTGTCTTTAGTGAATACGTCAGTTATTAAGGAAATTGAGAGGTCTAATTTGGAAGTGAAAAAAGAATGTACGTGGGATAATTGATGATATAGGTCAAGGAAGATTTCTTGTTTGAGAAGAAGTGAATTTGAAGGTTATTCCAAATAAGTTGATTATAAAGGGCGAGAATGAGAAATACGTTGTTTTTTTTATTGCAATTAATATATGAGATTGAATGATGTCTGTTGGTATCCGTTATGGTTTTCTTATGAAGAATGACTGTAAAGTGATAGTGGTTGTGGATAATAGCACATCTATGGCGAATTGTTCAGGAATGAAAGATGGTACGTAGAGCAGAAATTATTTGTAAACCAAAAGGTACAAGAAATGCTAAACAAATGCTTGGAAATAAACAGTATCCGTATATGTATTTTATATGTTTTGGGGTATAAGAATGACCTCATGCTTTGGAGCTGTATAAGAGGCTGTTAGACGATTTGTATGGCGCAAAAATATCAATTTTTTGGCAATAGAAGATAGATGAAGATTTATATGGTTTCTTTAATTTTAGCGAGACTGTAGTGAGAATGGTTTGCTAGGGATGGTTGCATTGTGTTTGTAAGCCTGCGAGAATGTGAAGTGATGATGTTCCTGAATTTGTTGGATGGGACTTTGAGCAGATGTAAAGATAACGTGGTATCAAACATTTGTAGTCGACTCCTGAAACAGTATGCGAAGTGCAGATGGTTTGGCTAAAACGACTATGAGAACAATGACAGATATTTTGCGAATGATGAGTACCTGTGATAATGATTGGCATTTATGTTTCTGGTGCACAGTATAGTAGTACAACGCCACAATGGGGCAAAAAAAGTAACGGTATATCTCCATTCAAGTTTGTATTAATCCTGGAAATGATAGTAAGGCCAATGTTGAGTGTGTCTGAAAATTATAAAGATGTTTAGAAAAATACAAATGAGAAGTTTGAAAGTTACATAGTTGGAAAAAGAATTTTATGACAGAGTTATTGAGAAAAAGAAGAATGAATGTAAATGAAGTCCCCGATAAATATGAAGGTCCGTATGAAGAGTTAGACGTAGCTTCAAGTGGGCATAGTTATGTTGAAGGTTTGTTATGGATTGAGGGTAACGTAGAACTAATGGAAGTGGAATGACGTACCAGGTTATATTCGTTAGAATTGGATGAATATTTGGTGGGAAAGGAATGGGTATAAACCCAGTATGCACGAGAAGCTAGGACTAGAAAATAAAGCATTTGGTATTGAAGAATGGAAGAAAGAGAAAGTTTTTGAAGAGATTTCATGAGAATAAAACAGAAAAGAATACAAGTGGAAGGAGGTTAGATAAGGGTGATAGTTATGGTGTGTGTGGTGTTACGCAAAGGATCTAGATAAAAGTATGACAAATGCGAGACAGAAAAATAAGATAATTATAAGTAGTATGAATGATTCTCTTGCAAAAGCAAACAATAGTTTGGATATAGTTAATAAATTGTGAGAATTGGGGACCAGATAATAAAGGGATAGAAGGCATAGATCAAGGTATATTAGATCATAGGAGTATGGACAACGAAGAATAGCGATATGGAAGAGGTAATTGAAAGAGTATAGGAAAACCTGTTGCTCGAAGAAAAGGTACTGTTTCCGAATAGAATGGGTAATGGAGAAATTCTGGTGAAAGTTTGTGGTGGATTAGATGTGAAGGAATTTGGGAAAGTAATTTCTCTAATTGACAAAACCTTGAGAGAGAGAGAGAGAGAGAGAGAGAGAGAGAGAGAGAGAGAGAGAGAGAGAGAGAGAGAGAGAGAGAGAGAAAGGGGAGGTTTGATAGTTACTGTACTAATTGGTTAGAGGGAGAAAGACTACTAGAATGAAAGAATCAATCTCATATTTTCTCTCAGTAATAGTGGGATAGTTAGTTAACAAGGAGAGGATCTTTTATTTCATTTGTAATCCTCAACTTCCTCCATTCAGGTACATTTCTGAGTGTGGGCAGTTCCTTTTTCCCTCCTGTGATTTGAGTGCTGAGTAAAGATTTATTGAGCCTGAATAAAGAATTTAGTTAGATTACAACTGGAGTGTTGCCACCGGTACAGAGACCTGTGGCCGAGTGCCATTTTTAGACGCTTCCTTTTCGTGAGTGGGCGACGCTGGTTGTATATATCGATGCAGAGGATACCAACCAGGAACAGATACAGAGTCGAATTTACTACTCCTATAAAATTGACAGTTTATCGTCAACCAGTTCGGGGTCCTTCCTGTCTGATGTGTGGGTGATTGTGTTGTGTTCATTCACACACACACACACATACACACACACATATATATGTATATATATATATACATATATATATATATATATATATATATATATATATATATATATATATATATGTATATATATATATATATATATATATATATATGTATATGTGTGTGTGTATATATATATATATATATATATATATATATATATATATATATATATATATATATATATGTGTGTGTGTGTGTGTATATATATATATATATATATATATATATATATATATATATATATATATATATATATATATATATATATATACATATATATACATATATATATATATATATATATATATATATATATATATAAATATATATATAAATCGATAGATATATATGTATAGATAGATAGATACATGAATACACCCACACACTCACACACACAAACACACACACACACATCTATATATATATATATATATATATATATATATATATATATATATATATATATATATATATATATATATATACATATATATAACGGATTTTGAGCAAAGCATAAAATCTATTTTTGGGTGAGATGGCCATGTCGTCCTGATGGAAGTTCCTATAGGGTAGCTTCCTAGGGTATATTACAACTACGGCGATATTCCCAGAGAATTTACCTTAAGGTACCAGAATTCTAACTCCTGGAGCGAATATCCCTCGTGAAAGGGATATCGCGACATATCAGAGGACGTATTCTTAAAACGTCACATGGCAATCTGCACCCTGAACAGAGATTACGTATCACAGGGGGCAATTGGCAAGAAACGAATTCGGGAAAGAAAAAGGGGGAGCCGCTCCCAAGGCTCCCTATCTCCCGTTTCGTAAGCGTGCCTGGCTCCAATCCTGGCGCCATCTGTATTCCTTGTATCGTACACGAGGTGCTACAGATACTGTATGTAGGGAGGGGTCCTACAGCCCTTTCTTAGAAAGGCAAGGGCGGGTCCATCAGGACGACATGGCCATCTCACCCAAAAATAGATTTTTCGCTTCGCTCAAAATCCGTTTTTTGGGCTCAAGCCATGTCGTCCTGATGGAAGTATACCAGAGCATTACTGTATCTGTGGATTCTCAGAACGTGCCGTACTCCCCGGAGGTAATTTTTCCCGGTCGACTAGACCCAGAGACCTAAGATGTTACCGTTATACATCTTTTCAACTAACTATAAACCATGTTAGAGCTTCCTGCCCCCTACCGGGAAGAGTCCTACTAGACTCTGGAAAAGTCTTGAAGAGTACATATACCTATGTATGAATACCAGGCAAGCTAATATAGTGGTCTCACCCTATATTAAGTAAAGCATAGTTCTTAAAGAACCACTGCGTCAATATGAAATATCGACCAGTTATCCGCACAATACTTGTATTGGACAAAGGTTTATATCCGCATAGGAAGAAACTAGTAAAACCGCCCTCGTCCCCTTATGGGACGGAGTCCCCCCGTTAACGGAATCATAAACCAATGCAACATAGCTTGCATAAAGGAACAATTCTATTAGAATTATCCCAGATAAGGTACTTAGAATGAATGCTCAATTATACCAATAAATTGACACAGGTGAAAGAGACGCAAGGTTCTCAAGAACAAGTTTATTGACAGACAATAGATAGATAGGTTAACAACAATAATATATATATATATATATATATATATATATATATATATATATATATATATATATATATATATATATATATACATACATATATATATATATATATATATATATATATATATATATATATATATATATATATATATATATATATATACATATATATATATATATATATATATATATATATATATATATATATATATATATATATATATATATATATATATATATATATATATAAAGAGGATAACCCAAAACTTTAAGCATAAGTATGATAATAAACAGAACTTGTTTATCTGAAAGAAAAAATATTGAATGCCACTTTTTAAGATACCGAGGTATCAAGTCATAAAAGTCTGTATTACAAATCAATCACATTAGCGTTAGAAACGCTCGGCACACATGTCTGAACTTATGCTAGGTTCACCTTTGGAAATGGAACAGTCTACATGGGCAACACAGTGCCCTCACTTAGTTTGTAGTACAGTATGTAACTACACACTCACCCTGGAATTAATCGTCCCAATTAAAGCCACTGTTCCTCGCAGAGTTAAACAGTAGGGTTAACGACGCGACCCACTGTTACTACAGATCTCTTTAGTTCCTCTACTTGCTTCGCATAGTGGCGAAAGAACACTCTGGAAGACTTCCAGCCAGTGTATGAACGGAGATGTTCAAAATCCATACAATTAAAGAAATTTAAGGATGAGGCAACTTTCCTCGGATCGTGACCTGCGGGTGTACTGTCAGGATCCGCTCTGCGAATAAAATATGTGATTTTCGCTCTGAGTTGATTCAGAGATAAATTTGAGCCTGATGTTTCTCCCCTGAATAGTTGACCACCCTTGAAGTCTGAAGTTCTACGAAGATAGACCTTTAGGCATTCTACTGGACATAGAGATGCATCTTCTTTCAGAGGGCAGATTCTCCAGGGACCCCACCTGTTGGTGGGTAACTCATTCTTGGCGAGAAACGTAGGATCCGGAAACAGGCTCAGTTCTCCCCCATCCAGGAACTGAACACGACCTGCCTCTCTCGAGAGGGCTGCGATCTCACTAACCCTGGCCCCGGACGCGAGTGCAAATAGGAAAATAACTTTTTGTGTCAAATCCTTTAACGCACACTCTTCATTGCTCAACAGAGAAACGAAATGAAGAACTTTGTCTAAAGACCATGAAATGGGCTTTGGAGGTGCAGAAGGTCTGAGCCTAGCGCAGGCTTTCGGAACTTTATTAAAGATCTCGTTACCTAGGTCGACCTGGAAGGCATATAGAATGGGTCTTGTCAAAGCAGACTTACACACTGAAATCGTGTTAGCTGCCAACCCTTGACCATGGAGGTGGATGAAGAAAGATATGCAGGAGTCTGTCGAGATCTCCTGCGGACTCTTCGCCTTGACAAAGGCCACCCATTTTCTCCAAGATGACTCATATTGCCTTCTAGTAGATTTGCACTTATATTCCTCTAGGAAGTCTATGCTGGCTTTCGAAATCCCGAAATGCTTTCTCACCGCTAGGGAGAGAAAATCATGAGCTGCAGGGTCCGGGTTTTCTGTAATGAAGCGCAGACAGTCGACTTCTGGACTCGCTGGGTCAGAACTGAATGTGGTAGCGGCACAAACTTCAGCTGTAGTTCCAATGCCAAGGGGAACCACACGCTGTTCGGCCACTTGTGGGCCACTATTGCCGCTACCCCCTTGAAGGATCTCAGTTTGTTGAGGACCCTCAACAGAAGGTTGTGAGGAGGGAACAGATAAATCCTGGACCATCTGTTCCAGTCGAGGGACATCGCGTCCACTGCTTCCGCTAAGGGGTCCTCGTATGGGGACACGTACAGGGGCAACTTCTTGTTGTCTTTCGTCGCAAAGAGGTCTATCTGCAGTTCTGGGACTTGATTCACAATGAAGGAGAATGATCGTGCGTCTAAGGACCATTCCGACTCTATCGGTGTGAACCTGGATAGAGCGTCCGCTGTCACGTTGCGGACTCCTTGAAGGTGAACTGCCGACAGGTACCACTTCTTCTTTTCCGCCTATTGGAAAATGGCCAACATCACCTGGTTGAGAGGTGGTGACCTCGATCCTTGTCGATTCAAGCATCTCACAACTACCTCGCTGTCCATCACCAACCTTATGTGGATCGAGTGACGCGGGGAGACTTTCTTTAAAGTAAGGAGCACTGCCATAGCTTCTAGAATGTTTATGTGAAAGGTCTTGAATAGCTTGGACCAAGTCCCCTGGACTTTTTTCCAATGAGAGTGACCTCCCCATCCCTCCTTTGAGGCGTCTGAGTGAATCGTCACCGACGGGGGAGGTGGCTGAAGAAGAACCGACTTCTTTAGATGTCTGTCTTGGGACCAAGGCCTGAGAAGAGTACGTAGCCGAAGCGGAACTGGTCTTCTCAGATCTCTTCGCGCGTTTGATGCATAACTTCTCCAAACTCCGGGTGCATCCTTTAGCTGTGCTCTTAGCACTGGGTCTGTCACCGAAGCAAACTGGAGAGAGCCCAGTACCCTCTCCTGTTCGCTTCTTGATATCCTTTCGGAATCTAGAAGTCTCTTGACAGAACCCGCTATCTCCTTCCTTTTCTTCGCCGGGATGGAGAAACGGTGTGACAAAAGGTCCCAGTGGATTCCCAGCCACTGGAACTTTTGAGATGGAGAAAGTCGAGACTTTTTTCTGTTGATCTTGAAGCCTAGGTACTCTAGGAACTGGATAACTTGACTGGAAGCTTGCAAGCATTCTGTCTCGGATGCTGCCCACACCAACCAAACGTCCAGGTAGGCTACTACCTGAATTCCCTTTAGGCGTAATTGTTTGAGAGCTGCGCTCGCAAGCTTCGTGAAAATCCTTGGGGCTATGTTTAGCCCGAATGGCATGGCTCTGAAGGCGTATAGTCTTCGTTGTAGCCTGAACCCTAGGTAGGGGGAGAGTCGACGGCTGCTTGGGATGTGCCAATAGGCGTCTGACAAGTCTATAGAGATGGAATATGCCCTCTTGGGAAGTAAGGTCCTTATGTGTTGCAGTGTTAGCATCTTGAATTTGCAATTCACTATGAACTTGTTGAGTGGCGACAAGTCCAGAATGACTCTGAGCTTTTCCGAGTCTTTCTTGGGAACACAAAACAGCCTCCCTTGGAATTTGATGGACTTCACCTTTCGGATCACCTTTTTCTCCAACAGTTCTTGAACGTACTCCTCCAAAACGGGGGTGGAGTGTTGGAAAAACCGAAGGCACGGGGGTGGAGTGCTGTACCAGCTCCAGCCCCGTCCATTCTTGAGTAGGCTGTGGGCCCAGGGATCGAAGGTCCATCGATCCCAAAATTTCAGAAGTCTCCCTCCTACCGGTATCATCTCACTTGGACTGCCATCCTGAGGTCTTACCTCCCTGACCCCGACCACCCCTGAATCCCCTTCCCCTTGAGGGGCGCCTAGACGTGCCTCTGGCTGCTCCTCTAGGCTTTGCTCGAAAGGGAGAAGACTGCCCTTCGAACGTTGGGGTGAATGCCGTGGACTGTGTCGACACAGCCTGTGGTACCCACTGAAAAGTGGTCAGGGTTTGTGCCACCATCTGGGGCACTGGAGGCAATGGCAATTGCAGTTGCTGTTGCTGTCTAAAGGGCTTGGCTGGCCGAGACGGTAGCCTAGTCCTCATAGTCTTCCTCTTTGGTTGAGGACCCTCATCCGGGGAAGACTTTCTTTTGATAGCCAGGCCCCACTTCTGGAGAAGGTTTCTATTCTCCAAGGCGGCCTTATCAACAACTTCTTTGACCAAATCGGTAGGGAAAAGGTCTTTTCCCCAAATGTTGGAGGAGATTAGTTTCCTTGGCTCGTGCCTCACCGTAGCCGAGGTGAACACGAACTCCCTGCAAGCTCTCCTCGCCTTGACGAAGCCATAAAGGTCCTTCGTCACTGTGGCCAGATGAGTCTTAGCCACCACCATGAACATTTCATGGACCTTGGGGTCACTTGCCATCGTCTCAAGAGTAGTCTGAAGAGACATTGAGGCAGCCAGTCTTTCTTTTGTCTCGAACTCTCTTCGCAAAAGAAAGTCAGACAGCTTGGGGAGGTCCTCGCCGAACTGACGTCCAGCAATATCAGCCTCCAACTTTTCAACTGAGAACGTAAGATGGACGTCCTTCCAGTCTATGTGGTCCATAGGCAGGGCCAGCGACAAGGGTTTACACTCCTCGAGGGAGGGGCAAGGCTTGCTGGCCTCGACTGCTTTTAGTACAGCCGCAAACCCTTTCTGTAAAAAGGGGAAGGCTCTAGCAGGAGTGGACACAAAGGAAGGGAGCTTCTTGCTCAATGCAGCTACCTTTGAGTTAGAGAAGCCTCTCTCTTTCATCGAGGATGAAAGTAGAGCTTGAGCCTTAGCATGGTCCATCACTATGACCTCCTTCGGCTCTGTCTCCTCCTTTGAAGCTTGTTCCTTCCTCAGCCGGACATAACAGTCCGGATATGATGCCTTGCTGGGCCAGAATTCTACCTCCTCTAGGGGAACTGAGCCCAGCTTATCCGAGATGACGATCTTTCCAGTCGTCATCGGCATGTGCTCAGCATACCTCCATGGGTTAGCATCTGAGCACAAGGGAAGGTCTTTCACATTGAGCCTTTTCTGGGGCCCATGTGATTCTGCAAGGCACTGCATCCGCAGTTCCATTGCAGCCGCCTTCTCCTGATTCTCCTTCTGCATTTGTTGGATCATTCCAACAATAGAAGAGAGGGCCTGTCCCAGCTCTACTGGGAGACCGGCCGATGTTGAGGGAATAGGCTCCGGAATCCGAACCGGAGTAGCCGACACCTCGTCGACCTCTTCCTCTACAACGTCTGGGGCTTGAACTTCATCCTGGCCTTCTGCCAGGAGGTCTTCCTCCAGACGCTCGTCCACGTCAGACATCCTGTCATCTAACTGGATGTCTTGCATCGCGACCGCGACTTCAGCATCCACCTGGATCTCAACTTGGGGGATCTCCTCTTGAGGCTGGGGAATCACTGCATCAGCTGATGCCTTAGGGAAAAGATACGCCCTCATCTTCTCACTTGGAAGATAAGGGCCAGAAGTGTTTTTTTGGAAGCCCCTTACCCAGGTACGAAGCTTCTCCGTTGCTATATCCCTTGATTCCGCCGTCCTAGGGGAATCAAAGGCCTCAGTAATCAGGTTAGTGCACACAGTACATACCTGAGGGTCCCAATACTGGAGATCATCCTTGGAGACAGCGCATGCTGCGTGTCTCCTACAAAACTCATGTCCGCAGAGGTTCTTGCTGCGGACGTTGCAGAAAACACTTCCGCACTTCGGAGGGTCCTCATGTAAAGAGAAGAAATTTCCATGAGTATCAAGTGAACTATGTATCACTGGATATGCATAGTATAGCATAACAATTCAGAAAGGAAAGACACACACTTGTGTTTCCCTCACAACCCATTGTTGCAGCCTTCCAGATAATAAAATCAAATGGTTAATCTCTTCTGGAATAACCAATGCAAAGTTTCCAGAGGAAACAGGTGGAGCTCACACCTAAGCAATGATTTTAAAATCCTGGATAATAGACAGGAAAGAACTCACTTTCCTATCTGTAGGGCAACAGCAAAGGGCTGTGCAAGAAAACACAAAAGTGTTAGAACACACAGTGCTGTACCAAAACCCATACTATAGTTTTCTTCTTACAGTATATGTTATACTGAAGAACACTGGTACACTTGCCGGCCGGCACACACCACAACTAGCTTTAAAGTATACTACTTAACAGCTATAAGGCGGCAGAACGCTGGTTCAAATGCATGTGCCGGCCGGCAGTCTGCCGGCCGGCAACAGCCAATGTCGGCCGGCAATGACTTCCGGCCGGCAACTACACAAGGTAGTACCCGGCTGCCGGCCACACTCTTGGTGACCGGCAGACAAGGGCTGACATTAGCCGGCCGGCAAAGGTACAGGACCGATGCCAGCCGGCAGCAAAAGAAGCAGAGGACTACAACCGCCCGGCTGCCGGCCTCATAGGCCGGCAGCCGGGTCGGGTACAGCACTAGAAGAAAAACAGAATGGATGCCGGGATAAGAGTGTACACTACCTCCAAGCCCGGCAATCCGAAAGAGTGCATATAAGGAAGGGGAGAACCTAATTCAGGCTTCCTGACCAATGCCGTCTGACTCTGCAGGCCGGCATGGATGAGGGACCAAGGGAGGTCCGGGCAGCACTCAAAACAGAAGACCCTTGCCGGCCGGCAGCTCTGCCGGCCGGCAAGGGACTGAGTCAATTCCACATCCTAACCTATTCTAGGTCCAGATGTAGAATGACGTACAGTACTGTAATGGCTAGGCCATTACGGAGATAGAGGGGGAAGGGACAAAAGAGGGTCCTACCAACCTTGCTTTAGTGACGGATCACCCGCAGCCAAGAAACTCATCTTAGCCTAAGGGAGATCCAAGGGGGAAGGCCAGCAATACTTGCCAGCTCCCAGAGCACCAAAGCAAGGAAGGTGTTGCTACTCCCAGGGAAAGAAACTTATCCTCCCCCGAGAACAGCAACAAGGACTAGTCTGGTAGATCACAAAAGAAGGAATCATCTCGTACAGAAACCTTCGGTAGTGACCTAAGGAGGCTAAGCCACCTATGTCTGTGTCAGGCCAGCAAGGGAGACTCTACCCCAAGCCAGACAAACACAGACTCAGACTAAAAAACTCTGTTGTTCTGTCCCTCTTTGAACCAGACTTACTGGAACAGGAAGGTACAGTAACACCCCAGTAGAGTTTTATCGAAAATTAATTCAGATAAACCACTTAGGGATAAGCCCAAGGCTTAAACAGAGGGAAAGGGATTGCATACCTTCTCCGAGGAAAAGAAAGCAACCGGGGAGTATGAGAAAGTATACTAAGGCTCCATAAGCAACTTAGCTATTCCCCCAGAGAATCGATTACCTAAATCACCAAAACTCACTCGTATACTATCTTGGAAATATTCCACATAATCTTAAATGTATAAAAAATAGCCTAAAGCTTCAATAAAATTTTAATACACTCGGAAAAACCAAAATCATGCATGAAGTACTAGGACCAAACGACTAGGCTACATGGCCTAGCGTAGGCCAGAATGGCGAATACTTCGCCAAAATAATACTAAGCACGAAAGGAAATCCTATGTAACGCTAAATAGCTGAAATTTATTAAAGCAAAACAACCGGGAATGTCGCTCTGACTAACTAAACTTATACCTAGCGAGCGACAGCGTCCATGACGCCTCCGGTAGGCTACGGCTCTTGTAACAAAGATTAAACCTATTAATCACTTAAAAATTTACCAAGAACCTACATTTATACATAACAGACATGGTACTCAACTTATCAGAGGCCGACGAAGTTGGAGAAGCCATGAAAAGAAGAATAAATCCAAGATTTGCGAGAAACACAGGAAAAAACACCGAGTTGTTAAGCTACGCAAAAAGGAATGCAGATGGCGCCAGGATTGGCGCCAGGCACGCTTACGAAACGGGAGATAGGGAGCCTTGGGAGCGGCTCCCCCTTTTTCTTTCCCGAATTTGTTTCTTGCCAATTGCCCCCTGCGATACGTAATCTCTGTTCAGGGTGCAGATTGCCATGTGGCGTGTCAAGAATACGTCCTCTGATATGTCGCGATATCCCTTTCATGAGGGATATTCGCTCCAGGAGTTAGAATTCTGGTACCTTAAGGTAAATTCTCTGGGAATATCGCCGTAGTTGTAATTTACCGTAGGAAGCTACCCTATAGGAACTTCCATCAGGACGACATGGCTTGAGCCCAAATATATATATATATATATTATATTATATATATGTATATATATATATATATATATAAATATATATAAGTAGGTAATGAGTCATCATATATGTGGAAATAAGTTTAAGGATAACGGATCATTGGCAATTTCATGTGTGAATTATAAGTCGGTTTTGAGGTTTAAGCTAAGGTATTAGTATTATCGAATATAGTTTTAAGGATACTATTTATTTTAATTATGATTTCGGTGCAAGACTAATTTTTATAAAGATTTAAAAAGGGGGAAAGTTTGTGTTGCAGAGTCCATTTTCCAGTGCTTAAGATTCAAGGGTGTGAAGTTTCATTTTGATGTTCAACAAAAATATCTATTTTGAAACATTCGCCACCAATATACATTTCTTTTTACCACAGAATCCACCTCTTTTGGAATAAAGGTCGATTTCATATTATTTATCCCAGACAGAGTCATTTCATTAATATCATGTACAGTTCCGGACTATTCCAACAGGTCAGGTTTACTGGAAAAACACGGTTTGTGTCAGGATTTCTGGTGGTAGACCTGACGATAAAGGCAAAATGGGTGGAGGTGTACTGCCACTAAAGTATTGCCTACTAGTTTAATGAGATAACCGGACCGATTCCATATAACTAAATATGATAAGATTATGGATAGTCTATTCAGGCCATTAAACTTTGCCATATCCTACTTCGAGTAAGTTTATTAGATTGATAAATATCGCATCAAAATCCTTTTGGAATCTATATTTTTTTCGACAAATCAGTAACTGATATCAGCTCTCTCTCTCTCTCTCTCTCTCTCTCTCTCTCTCTCTCTGTATAAATATATTATATATATATATATATATATATATATTTATATATATAAATTATATACATTTTATTATAAAGTTGTATAGATGGTTTATTATATATATATATATATATATACATATATATATGTGTGTGTGTGTGTATAAATATATGTATATATATGTATTTAGATATAGATATATATATATATATATATATATATATATCTATATATATATATATATATAACGGATTTTGAGCGAAGCGAAAAATCTATTTTTGGGTGAGATGGCCATGTCGTCCTGATGGAAGTTCCTATAGGGTAGCTTCCTAGGGTATATTACAACTACGGCGATATTCCCAGAGAATTTACCTTAAGGTACCAGAATTCTAACTCCTGGAGCGAGTATCCCTCGTGAAAGGGATATCGCGACATATCAGAGGACGTATTCTAGACACGTCACATGGCAATCTACATCCTGGACAGAGATTTCGTCTCGTAGGAGGTGATTGGCGAAATACGAATTCGGGAAAGAAAAAGGGGAGCCGCTCCCAAGGCTTCCCTATCCCCCGATTCGTATGCGTGCCTGGCGCCAATCCTGGCGCCATCTGTATTCCTTGTAGCATACACGAGGTGCTACAGATACTGTATGTAGGGAGGGGTCCTACAGCCTTTCTTAGAAAGGCAAGGGGCGGGTCCATCAGGACCGACATGGCCATCTTACCCAAAAATAGATTTTTCGCTTCGCTCAAAATCCGTTTTTTGGGCTCAAGCCATGTCGTCCTGATGGAAGTGTAGCAGAGCATTACTGTATCTGTGGATTCTCAGAACGTGCCGTTGTGGCGGGATGTTAAAAAAAACAAGACCCACACCCTGAATCACACCTACTGACAATGGTCTCCTCAACACATACTTTCCCCTTACGTTATCTAAAACTGGGACTCTTAGACAAAAGGACACAAAAAACAAAACATAACCTTAAAACTATATATTTCTTACAAACTATAATAACTCCAACCAAAATCACCAGCATCAAAAACTTACACTAAATATACTATAAATACCATTCAAATAACGCAAAAAAATAACCTAACAAACTTAAATTACACCGCACACCAACACCAAAAATAAATATATATATGAATTATCTTGTATAAATTATTATGGGACACCAACACTGTCCATACACACAAGCCAACTGTCTTTTATGGCACAACACACTATATATAACCAGAAGACTGTCTTAAATATCCTTAACAGCCTAACTCCTCGGGGTCATGGGTGTCATCGTCGTCGATATCATCATCATCATCAACATCGTCATCCTAAATCTTAATTGTAATAAACAGGCCAGGTCGTCAACAGTTGATCAATCAAATGAGCAGTCCAAACAAAATCGTAATACAGGCCAAGTCATCAACAATACATCCACTTTCAAAAAACTTGGGTCTCTCCAAAGGAGGAATCGCAGCCTGCCAAAATAAAAAAGAAAAACACTTACGAACACTTCTAGCTAACTGAACTATCGCACTATAATCAAAGATAAATAATAAATTGTTCCTATCATTCACAATCACGACAAGCAAAGATAAACAAAACTGTACTTACTTTGAAAATCAAAAAACACTTCCACGCTGGTCGAAAATATATAAATAGTTATCCAGCACTCACACAACTGCCTTAAGCTGCAGTCAAATAAAAAAGCATTCGCTCCGAAACATTCACCACTGTCGTAACCTTACTAAAAATGTAAACAAACAATCTCATTTATACAACAGTCTTCCTCACCACAAACGATCGTTACACTAACTACTTTCGCTCGCTAACACAATATCTCCTCTCTCTCTCTCTCTCTCTCTCTCTCTCTCTCTCTCTCTCACAGGATTTGGCAAAACAAAAATAAAAATAAAGCAAAAATAAATCCTCCACATTCCTCCCCCTTACTTTGCCAAATCCTTCTCACACAACACTTACATTATTTTTTTCATAACCCAGTCGCAGTCGGGAACGGGACCTCTACTCCGAGTAACTGGGCCTCCATATACTCTCTCATTCACTTCTTCCTTATCACAATCATTAGCTACATTAACACTATCCTATCTAAATCCCTATCACCTAATATATCATGTACAATCATATCTACCTCGTTCTCATTCTGGCCCTATAATTACACTCATTTCTGTAAACAGTTCATCCATTTCATCAAAAACATTCTCAACTTTAGCAAAAGATTCATTCATACTACTAATCATTCTCTTATCTCTCACTCTCGCATTCGTCATCCTTTCTTTTACATCACCTAAGGAAAAGCCACACACACTATAGGTATCATTCATACTCAGCCATGATTCATCTGTATTAACACATTTATCTTCCATACACACTTGCACATTTACACCCTTGTCATACTTATTTCTAGTCTCACTTTTACTTATAAAATTTTTCCCTTTTTTCATCCTTACGTAAAACTTTCAAACGCCTCTTTTTCCTATATTCAAACTAACACTAATTGTTTATTTTCCAGCCCTAACTTTTTATGCATACTAGATTCATACTTGCTCATTTCTAACCAATTATTCATCCCATTCTCACAAACATTGATCCTATTCCTTCCACACACACAGGAGGACTCACCCAGCTGAACCCTCTCACACTCTAGTTTCCCGAACATCCTGGCTGACTTACTCCCTTCTTCCTACATACTCTAGCTACATGCCCATCTGCACCACATTCAGTACACTTACCCCGCGGCTCCTTGCACATTCTAGCATAATGACCATCCTTACCACAATTACCACAAATCACATTCATACGATTACTCCTACATCCACTTGCTACGTGCCCAGTCATACCACACCGATAACATTTTACCCCTTTCTCTTTCGTGCACTCGCTAATTCTATGCCCTACCTCACCACATCCAAAACAAGCACCAAGAGCCCATCTACATTCATTCTTCTTATGTCCTACTTTCCCACATCTATAACACTTCTCTTCACGGATACAACTACCTGACCTATCTTGCGGCGCACTAGCACTCCTATCCTCCAAACCTGATTCCCTTGCCTAAACCCTTCATTTGTCCTTACAGGTATTCCACATTACTCGCCCTAACACTCCTATCTACTACATTATCAGCTACCCTCATTGGTCCTCTCAAAATTGCGTCCTTATAACTACCAAATTCTATTACACTTTCTTCCATTCCAGTTCTTACACTCACAGATTTACTTTCTTTCATGCACCTATCTAACTCATAATCCTCAACTATCTCTAGTATATCATCCCATGTCAATCTCTCTTGCGTCCACCTCATTTTCTCTTTGCGTTTCAAATTAATAAATTCACACACATTCTCAGGTACTGTTGCCAAAAACTTCCTCATTAGCTCCTTATTCTTCATTTATACCTTCATCCCCATACTTCTTCCTAGCTAAAGTTTCCAACCTACATACGTACATTGATATAGCTTCTCCTGCATTCATCCTTGCCTCATCAAAATCATTTTTACGCTTATACTTAACACTCCCTTTCATACGTTTTACCTGCTCAATTATTCTCGTTTCACACTTTCATAATCAACGTCCCCTACACTCATTATCACTCCATACATCGTCAACAAATACCCAGTCAAATATTCTCCTAACTCCCTAGCCCAAACTCTTTTACTATCACCATACTTATCCTGACAATACCTCTCATACTCCTTGAAAAAATCATTTACATCCCTACTGCTATGCTCATTGAACCTTTCACACCGAGGTACCTCTCTCATAAACACAGTCCTTACACACATCACGTTCATTCTCACTGCTATCATCACTGTCTACTCCCTTGTTACCTTCTTCCTCATTCGAATATAATGAATCCACTTCCACACTTAAATTCCTATCCTTAACCATTCCCTTCTTACCCTTTTTCTTACTTACCACTTTCACCCATTCACGATCGTCCTTGCTATCAGCCTGATACTTTTTCTTCTCTTTCTTCACATCACTTTTACCTTTCCTTTCATCTTTCCTCTCCCCTTTCTGTTCATTCTTACTATGCCTAATTCCCTTATCTTCAATATCACCATCACTATTACTACTATCACTATCACTTCCTTTCCCATTATCACCTACCTTAACCTTCTCTTTCACTACCCAACCCATTACCCGAAGCTGAGGACACTCCTCCGGACTGCACCTTCACCCATTATAGTTTTCATCATCCCCATGACTTGCCCCATCATATCTTCCATTCGTTTCTCCATTCGTTCTTCATTCTCTCGCATCCTCATCTCAACACATTCTTCCACTCTCTCTACTGTCCCCTTTAACTCCCTAAGCTCCTTCTGCATCGCCGCATTCTCCCAGTTCAACCTCTCATTCTCTATTAGCAACCTCTCCTCACGCTCCTTACTCAGCCGCAATTCCTCCTTCAGTAACTTGTTCTGCTCTTCCATTTTTCATCAACCTTAATCCTAAATTCTTAACCTAATTCCGTCCTTCGTCCAACAGTCCAGCTTCTATCCCACCTCAGCAGTCCCTGTTCGGGCGCCAAAATAATGTGGCGGGATGTTAAAAAAAACAAGACCCACACCCTGAATCACACCTACTGACAATGGTCTCCTCAACACATACTTTCCCCTTACGTTATCTAAAACTGGACTCTTAGACAAAAGGACACAAAAAACAAACATAACCTTAAAACTATATATTTCTTACAAACTATAATAACTCCAACCAAATCACCAGCATCAAAAACTTACACTAAATATACTATAAATACCATTCAAATAACGCAAAAAAATAACCTAACAAACTTAAATTACACCGCACACCAACACCAAAAATAAATATATATATGAATTATCTTGTATAAATTATTATGGGACACCAACACTGTCCATACACACAAGCCAACTGTCTTTTATGGCACAACACCACTATATATAACCAGAAGACTGTCTTAAATATCCTTAACAGCCTTAACTCCTCGGGGTCATGGGTGTCATCGTCGTCGATATCATCATCATCATCAACATCGTCATCCTAAATCTTAATTGTAATAAACAGGCCAGGTCGTCAACAGTTGATCAATCAAATGAGCAGTCCAAACAAAATCGTAATACAGGCCAAGTCATCAACAATACATCCACTTTCAAAAAACTTGGGTCTCTCCAAAGGAGGAATCGCAGCCTGCCAAAATAAAAAAGAAAAACACTTACGAACACTTCTAGCTAACTGAACTATCGCACTATAATCAAAGATAAATAATAAATTGTTCCTATCATTCACAATCACGACAAGCAAAGATAAACAAAACTGTACTTACTTTGAAAATCAAAAAACACTTCCACGCTGGTCGAAAATATATAAATAGTTATCCAGCACTCACACAACTGCCTTAAGCTGCAGTCAAATAAAAAAGCATTCGCTCCGAAACATTCACCACTGTCGTAACCTTACTAAAAATGTAAACAAACAATCTCATTTATACCAACAGTCTTCCTCACCACAAACGATCGTTACACTAACTACTTTCGCTCGCTAACACAATATCTCTCTCTCTCTCTCTCTCCTCTCTCTCTCTCTCTCTCTCTCACAGGATTTGGCAAACAAAAATAAAAATAAAGCAAAAATAAATCCTCCACACCGTACTCCCCGGAGTAATTTTTTCCCGTCGACTAGACCTAGAGACCTAAGATGTTACCGTTATACATCTTTTCAACTAACTATAAACTATGTTAGAGCTTCTGCCCCCTACAGGGAAGAGTCCTACTAGACTCTGGAAAAGTCTCGAAGAGTACATATATCTATGTATGAATACCAGGCAAGCTAATATAGTGGTCTCGCCCTATATTAAGTAAAGCATAGTTTGTATAGAACCATTGCGTCAATATATATTGACCAGTAATCCGCACAATACTTGTATTGGACAATGGTTTATATCCGCATAGGAAGAAACTAATCAAACCGCCCTCGTCCCTTTATGGGACGGAGTCCTCCCATTAGGGGACTACATAAACCAATGCAACATAGCTTGCATAACAGAACAATTCTATTAGAATTATCCCAGATAAGATACATAGAATTAAAATGCTCAATTATACCAATAAATTGACACAGGTGAAAGAGACGCAAGGTTCTCAAGAACAAGTTTATTGACAGACAATAAACAGACAGGTTAACAACAAATATATATATATATATATATATATATATATATAAAAGAGGATAACCCAATACTTTAAGCATAAGTATGAAAGTAAACAGAACTTGTTTATCTGAAAGAAAAACCATTAAACACCACTTTAATAAGATACCGAGGTATCAAGTCATAAAAGTCTGTATTACAGATCAATCACATTAGCGTTAGAAACGCTCGGCACACATGTCTGAACTTATGCTAGGTTCACCTTTGAAAGAAGGAACAGTCTATGTGGGCACTTGGTGCCCTCATTTAGTTTGTAGTACAGTATGTACCTACACACTCACCCTGGACTTAATCGTCCCAATTAAGACCACTGTTCCTCGCAGAGTTAAACAGTAGGGTTAACTACACGACCCACTGCTACCACAGATCTCTTAAGTTCCTCTACTTGCTTCGCATAGTGGCGAAAGAACACCCTGGAAGACTTCCAGCCCGTGTATGAACGGAGATGTTCAAAATCCATACCATTAAAGAAATTTAGGGATGAGGCAACTTTCTCGGATCGTGACCTGCGGGTGTACTGTCAGGATCCGCTCTGCGAATAAAATATGTGATTTTCGCTCTGAGTTGATTCAGAGATAAATTTGAGCCTGATGTTTCTCCCCTGAATAGTTGACCACCCTTGAAGTCTGAAGTTCTACGAAGATAGACCTTTAGGCATTCTACTGGACATAGAGATGCATCTTCTTTCAGAGGGCAGATTCTCCAGGGACCCCACCTGTTGGTGGGTAACTCATTCTTGGCGAGAAACGTAGGATCCGGAAACAGGTTCAGATCCCCCCCATCCAGGAACTGAACACGACCCTGCCTCTCTCGAGAGGGCTACGATCTCACTAACCCTGGCCCCGGACGCGAGTGCAAATAGGAAAAAAACTTTTTGCGTCAAATCCTTTAACGCACATTCTTCATTGCTCAACAGGGAGGCGAAATGAAGAACTTTGTCTAAAGACCATGAGATGGGCTTTGGAGGTGCTGAAGGTCTGAGCCTTGCGCAGGCTTTCGGAACTTTATTAAAGATCTCGTTACCTAGGTCGATCTGGAAGGCAAATAAAAGGGGTCTCATCAAAGCAGATTTACACACTGAAATCGTGTTAGCTGCCAACCCTTGCCATGGAGGTGGATGAAGAAAGATAAGCAGAAGTCTGTTGAGATCTCCTGCGGATTCTTTGCCTTTACAAAGGCCACCCATTTTCTCCAAGATGACTCATATTGCCTTCTAGTCGATTTGCACTTATATTCCTCTAGGAAGTCTAAGCTAGCTTTCGAAATCCCGAAACGCTTTCTCACCGCAAGGGCGAGAAAATCATGAGCTGCAGGGTCCGGGTTTTCTGTAATGAAGCGCAGACAGTCGACTTCTGGACTCGCTGGGTCAGAACTGGATGTGGTAGCGGCACGAACTTCATCTGTAGTTCATACGCCAAGGGGAACCACATACTGTTCGGCCACTTGTGGGCCACTATTGTCGCTACCCCCTTGAAGGATCTCAGTTTGTTGAGGACCCTCAACAGAAGGTTGTGAGGAGGGAACAGATAAATCCTGGACCATCTGTTCCAGTCGAGGGACATTGCGTCCACTGCTTCCGCTAAGGGGGTCCTCGTACGGGGACACGTACAGGGGCAACTTCTTGTTGTCTTTCGTCGCAAAGAGGTCTATCTGCAGTTCTGGGACTTGATTCAGAATGAAGGAGAATGATCCTGCGTCTAAGGACCATTCCGACTCTATCGGTGTGAACCTGGATAGAGCGTCCGCCTGTCACATTGCGGACTCCTTGAAGGTGAACTGCCGACAGGTACCACTTCTTCTTTTCCGCCAATCGGAAAATGGCTAACATCACTTGGTTGAGAGGTGGTGACCTCGACCCTTGTCGATTCAAGCATCTCACAACCACCTCGCTGTCCATCACCAATCTTATGTGGATCGAGTGACGCGGGGAGACTTTCTTTAAGGTAAGGAGCACTGCCATAGCTTCTAGAAAGTTTATATGAAAGGTCCTGAATAGCTTGGACCAAGTCCCTGGACTTTTTTCCGATGAGAGTGACCTCCCCATCCCTCCTTTGAGGCGTCTGAGTGAATCGTCATCGACAGGGGAGGTGGCTGAAGAAGAACCGACTTCTTTAGATGTCTGGGCTTGGGACCAAGGTCTGAGAAGAGTACGTAGCCGAGGCGGCACTGGTCTTCTCAGATCTCTTCGCCGCGTTTGATGCATACCTTCTCCAAACTCCGGTTGCATCCTTTAGCTGTGCTCTTAGCACTGGGTCTGTCCACTGAAGCAAACTGGAGAGAGCCTAGTACCCTCTCCTGTTCGCTTCTTGATATCCTTTCGGAATCTAGAAGTCTCTTGACAGAGCCCGCTATCTCCTTCCTTTTCTTCGTCGGGATGGAGAAACTGTGTGACAAAAGGTCCCAGTGGATTCCAAGCCACTGGAACTTTTGGGATGGAGAAAGTCGAGGACGTTTTTCTGTTGATCTTGAAGTACTCTAGGAACTGGATCACCTGACTGGAAGCTTGCAAGCATTCGGTCCTCGGATGCTGCCCACACCAGCCAGTCGTCCAGGTAGGCTACTACTGAATTCCCTTTAGGCGTAATTGTTTGAGAGCTGCGCTCGCAAGCTTCGTGAAAATCCTTGGGGCTATGTTTAGCCCGAATGGCATGGCTCTGAAGGCGTATAGTCTTCGTTGTAGCGTGAACCCCTAGGTAGGGGGAGAGTCGACGGCTGATTGGAATGTGCCAATAGGCGTCTGACAAGTCTATAGAGACTGAGTATGCCCTCTTGGGCAGTAAGGTCCTTATGTGTTGCAGTGTTAGCATCTTGAATTTGCAATTCACTATGAACTTGTTGAGTGGCGACAAGTCCAGAATGACTCTGAGCTTTTCGAGTCTTTCTTGGGAACACAAAACAGCCTCCCTTGGAATTTGATGGACTTCACCTTTCGGATCACCTTTTTCTCCAACAGTTCTTGAACGTACTCCTCCAAAACGGGGGTGGAGTGTTGGAAAAACCGAAGGCACGGGGGTGGAGTGCTGTACCAGCTCCAGCCCAGTCCATTCTTGAGTAGGCTTTGGGCCCAGGGATCGAAGGTCCAGCGATCCCAAAATTTCATCAGTCTCCCTCCTACCGGTATCGTTTCACTTGGACTGCCGTCCTGAGGTCTTGCCTCCCTGACCACGACCATCTCTGAATCCCCTTCCCCTTGAGGGGCGCCTAGACGAGCCTCTGGCTGCTCCTCTAGGTTTGCACGAAAGGAAGAAGGACTGTCCTTCGAACGTTGGGGTGAATGTGGTTGACTGACCTGGCACAGCCTGGGGTACCCACTGAAAAGTAGTCGGGGTTTGTGCCACCATCTGGGGCACTGGATGCAATGCAATTGCAGTTGCTGTTGCTCTAAAAGGCTTGGCTGGCCGAGACGGTAGCCTAGTCCTCATATTCTTCCTCTTTGGTTGAGGACCCTCATCCGGGGAAGATTTTCTTTTGATAGCCAGGCCCCACTTCTGGAGAAGGTTTCTATTCTCCACGGCGGCCTTATCAACAACCTCTTTGGACCACATCGGTAG
>NC_090760.1:33959959-33972312 GCF_036898095.1 Palaemon carinicauda | reverse complement strand
CTATTCCCCCACTCTTTTGCTACAACTAATTTTCCTTCCACCAAGGAATATATATGTATATATATATATACATATACTGTATATATGGGTATATATATACCGTATTTCCCGTGTCATAAGACGCACCTTTTTTCACGAAAAGTGCCCTCCAAAATCACCCTGTGTCTTAACGCTTAAGAAAAAGTTGTATAAGGGAGTTTGACACCCTTCAAATACCCAACTATTGACATACAAGCACTCAAACTCACGAGAGATAGAATATAATCCTACAATTATCATTAATATGTAATAAATTCATTTATTTTTATATTGCATATCCTTCAATGAAATACAGTATAAATTTTTTTTTTTTTTTTTGTAATCAGCTGATGACTTGCTAACCCTCTGCTACAAGAAAACATGCCAACTAATAGTCTCATAGCAGAAGACGCTATGACAGAGTTGTTTATGATGTATATATCTATATTCTCATATTTTGTTTACATTTTGTAATAAAGCAATATATTGATAATGACTTTGTTGCCTGAGTTACGAAATAATACAAACAGACAGTTGGAGAAAAATTATGTTTGTTGAGTGCAGTATTACCAAGTTAGCAGAAAAGTAACTAGACCTAGAAACACATAAACAGTAACAAAATTATTCCACCTAAAAGAATGTCTAGATTTCTTTAATCAATAAATACATTCTGTGTGAAAATTTATAGGCTGTACGAGGAATTTTGGAATTAGTACTAGAATTTTAAATCTTTAACAAAATTTTATACACCTTTGGCAACACTGCTTTGATGTAAACAACACTTGAAACACCAAACACTGACTAAACGTGTAGATGTTGTGGAAACTATGACAACTTTAGAGGTTTCTTATATGAATATGTAATAGAATTGGGATAATCGGCCTATAGCTAATTAATATTAACTTAAACATTTCATAATTCACCCAAAATAAGAAAAGTTACGGTGCAAGACAGTAATCACGCTAGTCTCCGACAAGGGGTTTGTACTGAGATGTTTTTAAAATCCTAAATTTTTTTTTTCTGGAACTGCCTTGCTAATTCAAGGGTGCGTCTTACCACTTGTATCGTCTTATAACACGGGATATACGGTATATATATATATATATATATATATATATATATATATATATATATATATATATATATATATATATATATATATATATATATATATATATATATATATATATATATTAACAAATTCGCCATGCCTTTGGACCTAAGACCGAGTGGGAAATTCCTTTGGATATATATACTTCAGCACGGGCAGAATTATTTATTATTAAAGGAATTTCCCACTGGCTCTGATATTCTGTGGTACAACAAATTTGAAATTTCATTCTACTTGTGCTGTTTATATTTATATATATATATATATATATATATATATATATATATATATATATATATATATATATATATATATATATATATATATGTGTGTGTGTGTGTGTGTGTGTGTGTGTGTGAGTATATATATATATATATATATATATATATATATATATATATATATATATATATATATATATATATATATATATATATATATATATATATATGATCTTACAAATAAATACTTCTAAAATAATTTCCCCCCAAACTAAAGTATTGTAATAAAATGAGAGTTCTCGGACCACATGATAGCGCCCATCGGTTCCATCACTGACACAGTGAAAAAAAAAAAAATAATATTTGACGCTCTCAAAAATATTAACCTTTGTGGCCAATTAATAGGATAATTTCAAACACTAATATCAGTGACTATAATAAGAGAAATGGTAATCATAAAGCCTGACAAACATTATTATTCAATGTATAAATGCATTGGTGTTTATATATATATATATATATATATATATATATATATATATATATATATATATATATATATATATATATATATATATATATATATATATATATACATATATATATATATAAATATATATATATCTATTTATATACACCTTATATATATATATATATATATATATATATATATATATATATATATATATATATATATATATATATATATATATATATATATATATATATATATATATATATATATATATATATATAACGGATTTTGAGCGAAGCGAAAAATCTATTTTTGGGTGAGATAGCCATGTCGTCCTGATGGAAGTTCCTATAGGGTAGCTTCCTAGGGTATATTACAACTACGGCGATATTCCCAGAGAATTTACCTTAAGGTACCAGAATTCTAACTCCTGGAGCGAGTATCCCTCGTGAAAGGGATATCGCGACATATCAGAGGACGTATTCTAGACACGTCACATGGCAATCTACTACCTAAATAGAGATTCGTCTCGTAAGAGGGAGATTGACGAGATACGAATTCGGGAAGAAAAAGGGGGGAGCCGCTCCCAAGGCCTCCCAATCCCCCGATTCGTATGCGTGCCTGGCGCCAATCCTGGCGCCATCTGTATTCCTTGTAGCGTACACGAGGTGCTACAGATACTGTATGTAGGGAGGGGTCCTACAGTCCTTTCTTAGAAAGGCAAGGGCGGGTCCATCAGGACGACATGGCTATCTCACCCAAAAATAGATTTTTCGCTTCGCTCAAAATCCGTTTTTTGGGCTCAAGCCATGTCGTCCTGATGGAAGTGTACCAGAGCATTACTGTATCTGTGGATTCTCAGAACGTGCCGTACTCCCCGGAGATATTTATTCCTGGTCGACTAGACCTAGAGACCTAAGATGTTACCGTTATACATCTTTTCAACTAACTATAAACTATGTTAGAGCTTCCTGCCCCCTACAGGGAAGAGTCCTACTAGACTCTGGAAAGTCTCGAAGAGTACATATATCTATGTATGAATCTCAGGCAAGCTAATATAGTGGCCTCGCCCTATATTAGGTAAAGCATAGTTTGTATAGAACTACTGCGTCAATATATTGACCAGTCATCCGCACAATACTTGTATTGGACAAAGGTTTATATCCGCATAGGAAGAAACTAATAAAACCGCCCTCGTCCCTTTATGGGACGGAGTCCTCCCATTAGGGGACTTACATAAACCAATGCAACATAGCTTGCAAAACAGAACAATTCTATCAGAATTATCCCAGATAAGATACATAGAATTAAATGCTCAATTATACCAATAAATTGACACAGGTGAAAGAGACGCAAGGTTCTCAAGAACAAGTTTATTGACAGTTAATAAACAGACAGGTTAACAACAAATATATATATTTATATAAAAGGGGATAACCCAAAACTTTAAGCATAAGTATGATAGTAAACAGAACTTGTTTATCTGAAAGAAAAACCATTAAACACCACTTTAATGAGATACCAAGGTATCAAGTCATAAAAAATCTGTATTACAAATCAATCACATTAGCGTTAGAAACGCTTGGCACACATGTCTGAACTTATGCGAGGTTCACCTTTGAAGGAAGGAACAGTCTATATGAGCACTTGGTGCCCTCATTTTAGTTTGTAGTACAGTATGTACCTACACACTCACCCTGGACTTAATCGTCCCAATTAAGATCACTGTTCCTCGCAGAGTTAAACAGTAGGGTTAACTACACGACCCACTGCTACCACAGATCTCTTAAGTTCCTCTACTTGCTTCGCATAGTGGCGAAAGAACACCCTGGAAGATTTCCAGCCCGTGTATGAACGGAGATGTTCAAAATCCATACAATTAAAGAAATTTAGGGATGAGGCAACTTTCCTCGGATCGTGACCTGCGGGTGTACTGTCAGGATCCGCTCTGCGAATAAAATATGTCATTTTCGCTCTGAGTTGATTCAGAGATAAATTTGAGCCTGATGTTTCTCCCCTGAATAGTTGACTACCCTTGAAGTCTGAAGTTCTACGAAGATAGACCTTTAGGCATTCTACTGGACATAGAGATGCATCTTCTTTCAGAGGGCAGATTCTCCAGGGACCCCACCTGTTGGTGGGCAACTCATTCTTGGCGAGAAACGTAGGATCCGGAAACAGGTTCAGCTCCCCCCCATCCAGGAACTGAACACGACCTGCCTCTCTCGAGAGGGCTACGATCTCACTAACCCTGGCCCCGGACGCGAGTGCAAATAGGAAAATAACTTTTTGCGTTAAATCCTTTAACGCACATTCTTCATTGCTCAACAGGGAGGCGAAATGAAGAACTTTGTCTAAAGACCATGAAATGGGCTTTGGAGGTGCTGAAGGTCTGAGCCTAGCGCAGGCTTTCGGAACTTTATTAAAGATCTCGTTACCTAGGTCGATCTGGAAGGCAAATAAAATGGGTCTCATCAAAGCCGATTTACATACTGAAATCGTGTTAGCTGCCAATCCTTGGCCATGGAGGTGTATGAAGAAAGATAAGCAGAAGTCTGTTGAGATCTCCTGCGGATTCTTTGCCTTTACAAAGGCCACCCACTTTCTCCAAGATGACTCATATTGCCTTCTAGTCGATTTGCACTTGTATTCCTCTAGGAAGTCTATGCTAGCTCTCGAAATCCCGAAACGCTTTCTCACCGCTAGGGCGAGAAAATCATGAGCTGCAGGGTCTGGGTTTTCTGTAATGAAGCGCAGACAGTCGACTTCTGGACTCGCTGGGTCAGAACTGGATGTGGTAGCGGCACGAACTTCATCTGTAGTTCCAACGCCAAGGGGAACCACATACTGTTCGCCCACTTGTGGGCCACTATTGCCGCTACCCCCTTGAAGGATCTCAGTTTGTTGAGGACCCTCAACAGAAGGTTGTGAGGAGGGAACAGATAAATCCTGGACCACCTGTTCCAGTCGAGGGACATTGCGTCCACTGCTTCCGCTAAGGGGTCCTCGTACGGGGACACGTACAGGGGCAACTTCTTGTTGTCTTTCGTCGCAAAGAGGTCTATTTGCAGTTCTGGGACTTGATTCAGAATGAAGGAAAATGATCCTGCGTCTAAGGACCATTCCGACTCTATCGGTGTGAACCTGGATAGAGCGTCCGCTGTCACATTGCGGACTCTTTGAAGGTGAACTGCCGACAGGTACCACTTCTTCTTTTCTGCCAATCGGAAAATGGCTAACATCACTTGATTGAGAGGTGGTGACCTCGACCCTTGTCGATTCAAGCATCTCACAACCACCTCGCTGTCTGTCACCAATCTTATGTGGATCGAGTGACGCGGGGAGACTTTCTTTAAGGTAAGGAGCACTGCCATAGCTTCTAGAAAGTTTATATGAAAGGTCCTGAATAGCTTGGACCAAGTCCCCTGGACTTTTTTCCGATGAGAGTGACCTCCCCATCCCTCCTTTGAGGCGTCTGAGTGAATCGTCATCGACGGGGGAGGTGGCTGAAGAAGAACCGACTTCTTTAGATGTCTGGCTTGGGACCAAGGTCTGAGAAGAGTACGTAGCCGAGGCGGCACTGGTCTTCTCAGGTCTCTTCGCGCGTTTGATGCATACCTTCTCCAAACTCCGGTTGCATCCTTTAGCTGTGCTCTTAGCACTGGGTCTGTCACTGAAGCAAACTGGAGAGAGCCTAGTACCCTCTCCTGTTCGCATCTTGATATCCATTTGGAATCTAGAAGTCTCTTGACAGAGCCCGCTATCTCCTTCCTTTTCTTCATTGGGATGGAGAAACTGTGTGACAAAAGGTCCCAGTGGATTCCCAGCCACTGGAACTTTTGGGATGGAGAAAGTCGAGACTTTTTCTTGTTGATCTTGAAGCCTAGGTACTCTAGGAACTGGATCACCTGACTGGAAGCTTGTAAGCATTCGGTCTCGGATGCTGCCCACACCAGCCAGTCGTCCAGGTAGGCTACTACCTGAATTCCCTTTAGGCGTAATTGTTTGAGAGCTGCGCTCGCAAGCTTCGTGAAAATCCTTGGGGCTATGTTTAGCCCGAATGGCATGGCTCTGAAGGCGTACAGTTTCCGTTGTAGCCTGAACCCTAGGTAGGGGGAGAGTCGACGGCTGATCGGGATGTGCCAATAGGCGTCTGACAAGTCTATAGAGACTGAGTATGCCCTCTTGGGCAGTAAGGTCCTTATGTGTTGCAGTGTTAGCATCTTGAATTTGCAATTCACTATGAACTTGTTGAGTGGTGACAAGTCCAGAATGACTCTGAGCTTTTCCGAGTCTTTCTTGGGAACACAAAACAGCCTCCCTTGGAATTTGATGGACTTCACCTTTCGGATCACATTTTTCTCCAACAGTTCTTGAACGTACTCCTCCAAAATGGGGGTGGAGTGTTGGAAAAACCGAAGGCATGGGGGTGGAGTGCTGTACCAGCTCCAACCCAGTCCATTCTTGAGTAGGCTTTGGGCCCAGGGATCGAAGGTCCAGCGATCCCAAAATTTCATTAGTCTCCCTCCTACCGGTATCGTTTCACTTGGACTGCCGTCCTGAGGTCTTGCCTCCTTGACCACGACCACCTCTGAATCCCCTTCCCCTTGAGGGGCGCCTAGACGAGCCTCTGGCTGCTCCTCTAGGCTTTGCACGAAAGGAAGAAGACTGTCCTTCGAACGTTGGGGTGAATGTGGTTGACTGACCTGGCACAGCCTGGGGTACCCACTGAAAAGTAGTCGGGGTTTGTGCCACCATCTGGGGCACTGGAGGCAAAGGCAATTGCAGTTGCTGTTGCTGTCTATAAGGCTTGGCTGGCCGAGACGGTAGCCTAGTCCTCATATTCTTCCTCTTTGGTTGAGGACCCTCATCCGGGGAAGATTTTCTTTTGATAGCCAGGCCCCACTTCTGGAGAAGGTTTCTATTCTCCACGGCGGCCTTATCAACAACCTCTTTGACCACATCGGTAGGGAAAAGGTCTTTTCCCCAAATGTTGGAGGATATTAACTTCCTTGGCTCGTGTCTCACCGAAGCCCCGGTGAACACGAACTCCCTGCAAGCTCTCCTTGCCTTGACGAAGCCATAAAGGTCCTTCGTCACTGTGGCTAGGTGAGACTTAGCCACAACCATGAACATTTCATGGACCTTAGGGTCACTTGCCATCGTCTCAAGAGTAGTCTGATGAGACATTGAGGCAGCCAGTCTTTCTTTTGTCTCGAACTCTCTTCGTAAAAGAAATTCGGACAACTTGGGCAGGTCCTCGCCGAATTGCCGTCCGGCAATATCAGCCTCCAACTTTCCCACTGAGAATGTCAGATGGACATCCTTCCAGTCCTTGTGGTCCATAGGCAGAGCCAGCGACAAGGGTTTACACTCCTCCAGGGAGGGGCAAGGCTTGCCGGCCTCGATTGCCTTTAGGACAGCCGCAAACCCTTTTTGTAAAAAGGGGAAGGCTCTATCAGAAGAGGACACAAAAGAAGGGAGCTTCTTGCTCAATGCTGCTACCTTCGAATTCGAGAAGCCCCTCTCTTTCATCGAGGATGAAAGTAGGGCTTGAGCCTTAGCATGGTCCATAATAATGACCTCTTTCGGCTCTGTCTCCTCCCTTGAAGCTGGTTCTTTTCTCAGCCGGACATAGCAGTCCGGATATGATGCCTTGCTGGGCCAGAATTCTACCTCCTCTAGGAGAACTGAACCCAGCTTATCCGAAATGACGATCTTACCAGTCGTCATTGGCATGTGCTCAGCATACCTCCATGGGTTAGCGTCTGAGCATATGGGAAGGTCTTTCACATTGAGCCTTTTCCGGGGCCCATGTGATTCTGCTAGGGACTGCATACGCAGTTCCATTGCAGCCGCCTTCTCCTGATTCTCCTTCTGCATTTGTTGGATCATTCCAACAATCGAAGAGAGGGCCTGTCCCAGTTCTACTGGGAGACCAGCGGATGTTGAGGGGATGGGCTCCGGCATCTGAACCGGAGTAGCCGACACCTCGTCGACCCCATCCTCTGCGACATCCGGGGTTTGAACTTGATCCTGACCTTCTGCCAGGAGGTCTTCTTCCAAACCTTCGTCCACATCAGACATCCTGTCACACAACTGGATGTCTTGCATCGCATCTGCGACTTCCTCGTCCACCTGGACTAGGTCTTGGGGGATCTCCTCTTGAGGCTGGGGAATCACTGCTTCAGCTGATGCCTGGGGAAAAAGATACGCCCTCATCTTCTCACTAGGAAGATAAGGGCCAGAGGTGTTCTTCTTGAAGCCCCTTACCCAAGTACGGAGCTTTTCCCTAGCTATATCCCTTGATTCCGTCGTTCTAGGGGAATCAAAAGCCTCAGTAATCAGGTTAGTGCATACAGTACATACCTGAGGGTCCCAATACTGGAGATCATCCTTGGAGACAGCGCATGCTGCGTGTCTCCTACAACACTCATGTCCGCAGAGGTTCCTGCTACGGACATTGCAGAAAACATTTCCGCACTTCGGAGGGTCCTCCTGTAAAGAGAAAAAATTTCCATGAGTATCAAGTGAACTATGTATCACTGGATATGCATAGTATAGCATAACAATTCATAAAGGAAAGACACACACTTGTGTTTCCCTCACAACCCATTGTTGCAGCTTTCCAGATAATAAAATCAAAATTGGTTTATCTCTACTAGAGTAACCAATGCAAGGTTTCCAGAGGAAACAGGTGGAGCTCACACCTAGGCAATGATTTTAAAATCCTGGATAATAGACGGGGAAGACTCTGCTTCCTGTCTGAGGGCAACAGCAAAGGGCTGTGCAAGAAAACACAATAGTGTTAGAAGATACAGTGCTGTACCTAAGCTTTTACTATAGTTTTCTTCTTACTGTATATGCTATACAGAAGAATACTAGTACAGTATAGGAGGATGTGTGCCGGCCTGCCTTTGCCGGCCGGCACACACCACAATTAGCTTTAAAGTATACTACTTAACAGCTATAGGGCGGCAGCCTTCTGGTTCAAATGCCTGTGCCGGCGGCAGTAGCTGCCGGCCAGCAACAGCCAGTGTTGGCCGGCAATGACTGCCGGCCAGTAACTACACAAGGTAGTACCTAGCTGCCGGCCACACTCTTGGTGACCGGCAGACAAGGACTGACATAAGCCGGCCGGCAAAGGTACAAGACCAATGCCAGCCGGCAGCAAAAGAACCAGAAGACTACACCTGCCCGGCTGTCTGCCTCATAGGCCGGCAGCCGGGACAGGTACAGCACTAGAAGAAAATAGAATGGATGCCGGGATAAGAGTGTACACGACCCCCCAAGCCCGGCAACCGAAAGAGTGCATATAAGGAAGGGGAGAAACTTAATTCAGGCTTCCTTGACCAATGCCGTCCGGCTCTATCGGCAGGCATGGATGAGGGACCAAGAGAGGTCCGGGCAGCACTCGAAAACATAAGACCCTTGCCGGCCAGCATCTCAGCCGGCCGGCAATGGCCTTAGTCAATTCCACATCCCAACCTATACTAGGTCCAGAAGTAGAATGACGTACAGTACAGTAATACCCCTGCCGGCCAGCTCTGCCGGCCGGCAGGGTACAGTACAGTAATGGCAAGGCCATTACGGAGATAGAGGGGGAAGGGACAAAAGGGTCCTGCCAACCTTGCTTTAGTGACAGATCACCCGCAGCCAAGAACTCTGTCTTAGCCTAAGGGAGATCTAAGGGAAAGGGCCAGCAATACTTGCCAGCTTCCAAAGCACCAAAGCAAGGAAGGCGTTGCTATTCCCAAGGGAAGATTTTATCCTCCCCAAGAACAGCAACAGGACTTTAGTCTGGTCGATCACAAAGGGAGGAATCATACTACAGAAACCTTCGATAGCGACCTAAGGGAGCTAAGCTCCCTTTAAAAGTGTTAGGTCAGCGAGGGGAACTCTGCCCCAAGCCAGACAACACGGACCAGACTAAAAAACTCTGTTGTTCTGTCCCTCTTTGAACCAGACTTTGCTGGAACAGGAAGGTACAGTAACACCCTAGTATAGTTTTATCGAAAATAAATTCGGAAAAACCACTTAGGGATAAGCCCAAGGCTTAAACAGAGGGAAAGGGATTGCATACCTTCTCCGAAGAAAAGAAAGCAACCGGGGAGAATAATAAAGTATACTAAGGCTCCATAAGCAATTAACCTAGGCACCAAGAGAATCGATTACCTAATTCACCGAAACTCTCACGTATACAATCTTGGAAATATTCCACACAGTCTAAATTGTATAAAATATAGCCTAAAGCTTTAATAAACTTTTAATTACACTCGGAAAAACCAAAATCATGCATTAAGTACTAGGACCAAACGACTAGGCTACATGGCCTAGCGTAGGCCAGAATGGCGAATACTTCGCCAAATAATACTAAGCACGAAAGGAAATCCTATGTAACGCTAAATAGCTAAAATTTATTAAGCAAAACAACCAGGAATGTCACTCTGACTAACTAATTTATACCTAGCGAGTGACAGTGTCCAGGACACCTCTGGTAGGCTACGGCTCTTGTATCAAAGATTAATCCTATTAATCACTCAAAATTTTACCAAGAGCCTACATTTATACATAACAGACACTATACTCAACTTATCCGAGGCCAACGAAGACGGAGAAGCCATGAAAAGCTGAATAAATCCAAGATTTGCGAGAAAAACAGGAAAAAACACCGAGTTGTTAAGCTACGCAAAAAGGAATACAGATGGCGCCAGGATTGGCGCCAGGCACGCATACGAATCGGGGGATTGGGAGGCCTTGGGAGCGGCTCCCCCCTTTTTCTTCCCGAATTCGTATCTCGTCAATCTCCCTCTTACGAGACGAATCTCTATTTAGGTAGTAGATTGCCATGTGACGTGTCTAGAATACGTCCTCTGATATGTCGCGATATCCCTTTCACGAGGGATACTCGCTCCAGGAGTTAGAATTCTGGTACCTTAAGGTAAATTCTCTGGGAATATCGCCGTAGTTGTAATATACCCTAGGAAGCTACCCTATAGGAACTTCCATCAGGACGACATGGCTTGAGCCCAAAAATATATATATATATATATATATATATATATATAATATATATATATATATATATATATATATATATATATATATATATATATACAGTATATATATATATATATATATATATATATATATATATATATATATATATATATATTTATATATATATATATATATATATATATATATATATATATATGTATATATATGTATATATATAAACATATATATATATATATATATATATATATATATATATATATATATATATATATATATATATATATATATATATATATATATATATATATATATATATTTACTTATACATATATATATATATATATATATATATATATATATATATATATATATATATATATATATATATATATATATATATATATATGTATATATATATATATATATATATATATATATATATATATATATATATATATATATATATGTATATATATATATATATATATATATATATATATATATATATATACATATATATATATGTATATATATATATATATATATATATATATATATATATATATATATATATATATATATATATATATATATATATCCATCTATATACATATAATAAAATTTATATTATTTATACATATATATATATACAGAAGGAAAATCCTGGAATCAGCCATCATGAATCAATCAACCACAATGAACCTATCTGGGGGCCAATGGAAAGCTGACACAGTGGACAATACTCTCCTCAACCCTATCATTAAGAAGATAATCCACGGAGACCGACCACCAGACATGCATCAGAGGTCAAGACTTCCTCCAAGCGGCTCAACAATAAGAACACGCACCAGGATGTAATTAAATTTGGCTAATCCTTCCAGCAATTATAACAACTATAGAACAATTGAACACACCCTTTTGCTTTCATATATAAACCGTCACTCTCCACTGTAATTCTCACTTTTACTTTACATCCTGAAGAGGGTCGATGTTTATTGACCGAAATATAGTGTGATTTATTCATATTTCATGTGTTTCTTTTATGGCCCTTTTTGAAAAAACATATATATATATATATATATATATATATATATATATATATATATATATATATATATATATATATATATATATATATATACACATATATATATATACACACACATATATATATATATAAATATATATATATATATATATATATATATATATATATATATATATATATATATATATATATATATATATATATATATATATATATATATATATACACATTTATATACATACTTATATATATATATATATATATATATATATATATATATATATATATACATACTTATATATATATATATATATATATATATATATATATATATATATATATATATATATATATATATATATATATATATATATATATATATATATATATATCTATATCTAAATACATGTATATATACATATATTTGTACACACACACACACACACACACATATATATA
>NC_090760.1:33939959-33942459 GCF_036898095.1 Palaemon carinicauda | reverse complement strand
GTAAGCCATGGTATGTACAAACTGGACCCATTCGTTGTTAACGAGATTTGTAAGATTGTTTCTTTTTAATCACCTTTTGAACTGTTCTGTATCTGCTGTACTACTTTTAACCGCACTTTGAATACTTGTTTTCATTTTTTTCAGTTTACTTTGTTAGATATTCTCTGTGTTTTTAGCATTGTACCTCGAAAATGTGTTGAAATAACACGAAAGCGCTCCGTATACCTTTTTTATTTTTTCCTGTGGCCTTGGCTGAATATATTGTCACGCGCTATTTAGTGACTTATAAGCATATATATATATATATATATATATATATATATATATATATATATATATATATATATATATATATATATATATATATATATATATATATATATATATATATATATATATATATATATATATTAATTCAACCACCTCAGGAAATTCTAGCTCAACCAAAAACTGCTACAATTTAGGGTTTATCTGCGACTAAAGTATTATATAAAATATCTAATAATATGTATGCCTCAAAGAAGCTTATTATCATTTACAGAAAAAAAAAAATTATAATTTGATACTTGGACGGTAAACTTTATGCACAGACTTTTACATGTTGAGGAAATCAGGTATGTAAAAGAGGTCATGGTAGACTACGCCTATTGGTAAGTAGTAAGGTAGGAAATAATATTTCTGATATAGATGTTTGAAACGGGTTTATATACATGCTACTATCTTTGTGAGATGTATTTTCTACACCAGAGGACAATATTTGGAGGAATCTGTAATATACCATGAAATAAGATAGAGTAACCCAGACAGAGTTATTCATGTTCCTCCGTGTCAAATATTACCCCAGTTTCAAATTGTTATAAAGGTTTATGATGATAAAATGTAAAGGAAAATTCAATTGAAAAGATAATTCAGCTCATTTAATACACAATTAATCAGTGTAAAAAGGAATAATGAAACTTGGCAAGTTTGTGTAGATTTCATTGAACCTAAATAGGAGCAATCAGAGAATTTTTACCTTAACCAAAGGTTAATGGAGTCGTTCATGGGGAAGATCTATCTGTTGTGGAAATATTGTCAAAATCAGTCAATTTGTTTTCTCAATATCTTTAAAATGCGGAAAAATGCAAATCTGTCGTGTAGTTTTGATGTAATCATTTCCATAGATATAAAGACAAATTATCAAATAAACTAGAATCCAGATCCGGATCATCTTCAAAATGTAATGAGGTCGTCCATGCCCTAAGATCTATCTGTGGTAAAAATTTCGTCCAAATTCGTCGAGTAATTTTGACGCATCGGGAAAATGGCGAAAAATTCAAATCTAAATCTAGAATCTGGATCCAGATAATCTCCAAAAT
This sequence comes from Palaemon carinicauda, assembly GCF_036898095.1. Taxonomy (NCBI): domain Eukaryota; kingdom Metazoa; phylum Arthropoda; class Malacostraca; order Decapoda; family Palaemonidae; genus Palaemon; species Palaemon carinicauda. Next base: position 33,941,101 of record NC_090760.1, on the reverse strand, counting down.
TTAATGGGGTCGTTCATGACCTAAGATCTATCTGTGGTGAAAATTTCGTCAAAATACGTCAAATAGTTTTGACGTTATCTTTAAAATGTCTATAACTAAAAATTCGGATCCAGAATTTGGATCTGGATCCGGATCATCTCAAGAATTTATTGGAGTCGTCCATGACCTAAGATCTATCTGTGGGGAAAATATTGTCAAAATCTGCCATGTAGTTTTGACCTTATCTTTTAAATGGCAAAAAATGCAAATTTGGATATAAAATTTGGATCCGGATACTGATCATCTCTAAAATTTTATGGAATCGTCCATGAGAAAATTTCTATCTTTGGTGGAAATTACATCAAAGTCCGTCGAATAGTTTTGACGTAATTTTGTTCACAGACAAAGAGGCAAATAAATAAATAAACTGGGGTGAACCTTTTTTTAAATCCGTTAGGTAGTTTTGGAGTTATCTTCAGAATGGTGAAAATACAAATTTGGATCTAGAATCCGGATCCGGATCCGGATTATCTCCAAAATTTAATGGAGTTGTCCATGAACCTAAGATCTATCTATGATGGAAATTTTGTCATAATCTGTCGTGTAGTTTTGGTGTCATCCGGTCCAAAGACACACGAAAAACGCAAATCCGTATCTATAATTTGGATCGGATCTGGATTTTTGACGTTATCTTTAAAATGGTGGAAAATGCAAATCCGGATCTGGAATCCGGATCTGGACACGGATCATTTCGAAAATTTAATATGGTTATCCTTGACCTAAGATTTATCTGTGGGGAAAATTTAGTTAGCCATTAAGTATTTTGGACGCTATTTTTAAAATGGTGAACAATGCAAATTTGGATCTAGAATTCGGATCTGGATACTAATCATCTCTAAAATTTATTGGAATCATCCATGACCTACGATCTATCTGTGGTGAAAATTTCGCCAAAATCTGTCCGGTAGTTTTGATGTAATTCTGTCAACAAACACACGAAAAATTCAAATCTGAATCTGGATCCCCTCCAGAATTTAATGTGGTCGTTCATATCCAAAGGTCTATTCAGTGAAAATTTCGTCAAAATCCGTCGAGTAGTTTTGACGTAATCCTACCTACTGACACACAAACAAATAAATGAAAAGACCCGATCGTAATACCAC
>NC_090760.1:33927459-33937459 GCF_036898095.1 Palaemon carinicauda | reverse complement strand
GTGGCATTAGGTGATTAAATGATGATTCCAATGTAAACGCTGATTATGAATTTAATATAAAGGGAGATGATCCATGGATGATAGATAATGTATTGGAACATAAAAATAATTGAAAATTTCAATTAATTCTTAAAGCTTTGGAGTTTTCGAGGGAGCTTTCCGCTTTTGAGAGATACAAGTTTCAATACTCTTTTCTTGCTGAAAATTATTTATATACAACGATAAGTAAAAGTACAAGAAATACTGCAGGAGAAGAAATTAACGCTGTAGTGATAAATACATCTTCAATTCAAATAGTCTTCATGTGGCTACATATGCATGAAGTGAAAGTTTGTCTGCTTTTTACCCAAAAATTAGGTTTATGTTCAATTGGAAATCTAAATATAATTATTAGATTCTTGGGATGAATGGTAATGTAAATATATATAATTCAACCATTCCTACCTTATTCCCATAGTACCGTTCGAAAGAATACATGTGGACCTGTTAACAGGATTTTCAGACATCCCAATATGTAACAAACATATCTTAGTTATAACTGACGCGATGACATGATACTTGGAGGTTTTCTACTTATCATTTCTTACCCTCACCTATACCTGAAGCATTCACTTAATGCCCATCTATATTCATTCTTATAATGTCCTACTTTATGACACCCAAAATACATCTCACGGCTAGAATTACTTGACCTCTCTCACTGACCCCTAAAACTCCCATCTCTCCAAAGCCGATTTCCCTGTTTAAATCCTCCATTCTGCCTTACAGGCGTTACTCCATCCGTTGCCCTAGCGATTTTATTCCATACAGACACAGCTGTGCTCTCAGACCCTCTCTAAACGCCTCTCTAAACTTCAGTGTTCTGGTCTACTTGTCCATTCCACTTCTCAAAATTTTACTTTTCCTTGCGCCTATCCAACTTGTATGTTTAGAAAATCGTTCTATGTCAATCTCTTGTCCAAATTAACAAACCCAAACACAATCTCAAACCCAGTAGCTAAAAACTTCTTTATCAGTTATCTATTATCATTCATCTCTTCACTACTAAACTTCTTCCTTGCTAAATTCTCTAAACAAAATACATACATAAAGATTTTCCCAAATTTAGTCGTGTGTCAGCAAACTCATTTTCAAACGCATACTTATCTCTTAATTTCATACATTTTGTCTGTTTAATTAATTTGTGTTTTACATTTTCATACCGGACATTCCCTACACTCATTATCGCTCTATACATAATTAACAAATGACATGTCGAATAATAAACTACTTCTTGAGCCAAACTCTCTTGCTATCACAATATGTGCCATGAAAATACTTTTAGTTACGGTGAAAGTTACTTACAACCCTACAACTATATCCAATGTATATTTACATCAGGATACCTCGTATACACTGTTTTATATCCTTTAGGCTTCTTGAAGTCCACTCTCTCTATCATCTCTATTACTAAATTCCTTCTTACTCTCTTCTTCCTCACTTTGATACTCTGAATCTAATGCTGGGATTACACATCAGGTATCTTGCTCACGTTTACTCCTATAAGCCGAAATTGCCTTTTGCCGGGGAGAATATAAGCCGTATGCGGTCGACGTACGTCTGACGGTACACAATTGCGACGCGTCTTTTTTACGTACGTTTGTGTTTACTTTAAACGTACACATGTTCCCGTTAGCGGCCGGTTTGACGTGTGAATAGGTACGTCACTGTGCGGTAGAATGTTGGGACCAACTCTTCATACCAAACGCAGTTAAACATACAGTATGTGCTGCTTTTAGGTGGCATATAAAAGTAAAAGAAAAAATAACTTTCTAATATCCTTTTAAATAAATATCTGGTGGTAATCCACAGGCTGTAATGATTATTGTAAGCAATTTTAACTAAATAATTTTAAGCCGGACATTCCTTTATTTTTTAAATATAACTAAACCACAATCTTCTCTCTCTCTCTCTCTCTCTCTCTCTCTCTCTCTCTCTCTCTCTCTCTCTCTCTCTCTCTCTCTCTCTCTCTCTCTCTCTTCTCTCTCTCATTGTCACGCAATGAAATAAAATGAATCTTTGGTAGAGAAAAAGAACTGAGATATATGTCATTACTGATAATGACTTTATGCTTTTTGATTCTGTCAAAGAAATGAATCTCTTTGCACCTACCCGTGAAGTCAATAAATGTCGATATATATCAAGAAAATATTTTCCATAGATGTTTGGAAAAACAATTTGGGGCGATAGATTTCTCGGTGCTATTTATGGAAGAATGGGAAAATGGTATGGAAATATAGAATTTTATAAGAGCATTAATTTTAATGACCTCTCCTTCTTTTGAAGACATGATAATCCGTTCATTATTAGGCAAGGTGAAAAAAACATCAACCATGAAAGCCAATCTGTATATAATAATACCATTGAATTACACTGGAGTCAGTGACCAAAGGCTGGTGTTTAGCCCAACATTGATTTTAATTTACACAAACTTGTATTGACTGCATACTTGAGAGATTTATTTCATGAGTTTTTATTATTATTTTCATTATGTATTTAGTTTTTACTTATTTTTATGCTATTTATCATGGCATTTTGAGTATTATTACGTCTAATATGATAGAGACTATGTTTTGTAATAAAATTGAAATGTATAATTTAATGTCTGTTGTTAATATTACTTTCATTATGTATTCACTCTAACTCCATAATACAATGATATATGCATTAGCAAAGATAACAGAGAAAGAAAACAAGAAGTTAATGGGAAAATATATTCATTACACGAGATTGGGACAAAAAAAAAAAAAAAAAAAAAAAAAAAAAAAAAAAAAAAAAACATGCTGGGTCGCTGAACTTCATAATAGCTTTTGGTCGGCAAAGGATTTGAAACCACAACGAGTAGAAATTGAAGGATTATAGTGACTCCGTTTTCATCACAGGACCACAGAGTAAGTGGTGGAGATGAGTTTATTTCGATTCTAAGTATAAAACCTGAATTCCACACGAATATGTATGGAAGCGTTACAATTAACTTTTTTTTTCTATTTGTGGCAGAGGGTAGGGGTCACTGTAACATAAGTTTCGAATTGTTCTGGGTTCGAATCCTTGACCGGTCATTTATAAAACACTGGCGTTATATGGCTCCCACGCCCTAAGAATTACATACTTAGAAAATAGTGAGCTCTTCTCTAGAGAGGCATACTATGGGCGGGTCATCTGGCAGGAGATATGCGGGTTTTAGGCAATCAATGAAGACTCAGTTTTCTTTGACCAGAATATTGAGGCAGAAAAGGTTTGGCATACGATGGATCACGAGGGCCCTTGTAAGGGGGCGTTAGTGGTGGCTGGCTGGTGTCACTGCGCAGGAAAACGTGCATTACAAAGTGCAGATCTGTAGGTATGTGTTGCTCAGCTAGGGGCTTGTAAGTCTGGTAGCACAGAGTAAATTTTCCCACAACGTGATGTTGGAACTAGAGATTGACGGAAGAGGTTGCAAACGGGAAAATAAAATCGGCATGGGTGACCAACAGGTGGTCATATACCATTACAAATGCCAAGACATGCAAGGCATCTTTATAAGTGGTTTTTTGTCCCAAGAGGACTCAGAGAAGCTGGGTAAACCAGTTAGAGTCCTTGGTGCGAGACATCGAAGCTATTTAGAGGGTGAAATGAAAACGTTCAACCATTCCATTGGCAGCAGGGTTGTAGGCGGTTGTCTGATGTAGAGAGGTTCCCAGGAGAGTTGCTAATTATGACCAGAATTGAGATGTGAAAGTGGTACCCCTGTTAAAACTCATATGCTCAAGGATACCAAATCTCACTATCCATCCTGACAGTAAGGCAGGTGTACATGAAGTGGTTGCATTTACCATGGGAATGGCTTTAGGTCAATAAGTGGAATGGTTGATGACGGTAAAAAGTTAAGTATGTCCTTGTGATGAGGGGAGGGGACCTACTATGTCGACACGGATATGGGCAAAATGCTGCTGAGGTTAAGGAAAAGGGCCCACTTCAGAATCTGTGTGTCAATGTACTTTTGAAGTTTGGCATAAAGTACAGGCATGGACCCAATCCTTACCATCCTTAGTAATGCTGTGTCAAGTGAACTTCGTCTTCGGTAGCTGTACAATAAATTGACGTGAGGGATGTGAGAGACCATGAATGAAATCAAACACCTATCGGCACATGGGAGCAGGTGTCAACAATCTAGGTCTCTCAGTACTGACATTGTAGAGGAGGGTGGCGTTTGAGTCGTTAAAGGGGGTGTCTTCCCAACAGAGGGATGTGCAGGATATCCTACATGTTTGGTACTCTGGCCCTTTTCATCGGGCTTATACCAAGGCATTGTAATCCGATCCTAGTAGAATGGCATCCAATGTGTATCTTGACAGGGCATTGGCAACAGGATTCATTTTCCCATGGTCATTTTGAAGGGTGCAATTGTATTTTGCCCCGGTAGAGAGATAGTGGCGTCATACTATCAAGTGAGGCATATGGTCTGTGTAAATGATGAAGGGCGTAACTTTTGAGGAGTGGCAAAAGTGATAGACATCCAAGTGCTCAGTCAGCAATTCGCGGACAAAGGTAGAGTAACCGGATTCCACCTCGGACAGTTTGTACAGAAGAAGGCCAATGGACTGGGCAAGCTGTTGACCGCTTGCCTGAGCACTGCAACAATAGCGACGTTGCTGGCATTGGCGGAGAGAAGTGGAGGTGCCTATGGTACCGGAAAAGTGAGAGAAGCAGGAGACCGCTTCTTGAAGGGAACCTAACTTAAGGTGTTTTGGCTTGGCCTTGAGTGAGGCGTAGAGGGAGGCAAAAGTGGTGGTGATGACTGGCCATAAATGGTGATAATTTCAGATTATGCCCAAGAACTTTTGCAGTGCTTTGACAGTCGAGGATGTGGAAAAGTTATGGAGTGATGCAGTGCCCTAAGAACGATACTTTTCTGGCACCAAAGGTACACTTGTCATACTGGACTACAAGACTGTACTGGTGTAGGTGGTCGAGCATGGTGGCTAGGTGACGGAAGTGCTCCTGTTTGGAGGAAGTGAACACAAGGATGTTATCTATGTAACATACACAGAAGGGGATGTCCCCTAAGATGCCAGCTATGAGGCATTGAAAAGTACCCCAGCATTACGAAGACCATAACAGGAGTAATTGAAGGTGTATGTACTGATGGCAGTCTTGGGGATGTCTTCTATTTTCCTGGGCACCTGATAATAGCCTTATCTCGTGAAGCCAATCGTAGATTTCAGGGAAAGTATTCCTCGCAGATTGATGTGAGAACATAGTCTGCTTTGGTGCTTGACTGAGTCACTTAAAACTGGACTTCAACACACTGGAACCAGGTGAAAACCTCTCCCCTTGTGAAAGGCGCCAGTTTCATTGAGGTGGCGTGTAACAAAGAGGCAGGTTCAGTTGGTAGTATCTTAAAACAGTAAGGCAGAGCAGTAAGAGGGCAGGCGGGATGGAGCTAACACTCTACGGGGCACCAATGTGTGTGTGACCAGTTAGGTTATAACTTAAGAGGTGAGATGAATGCAGCTAAACTTTATTAAACAATCATGGGGTTTAAATACAGCGACGTTTGAGCAGGAATGTCACAAAAATTCAAACATGATAACACCGGTTGGTCTATTAATAGTATAACGAAGAGTGAGTGATAAGATAAAAAATCAAAGCCGTTACCTTGTACAAGTGGTATAAAACATGTGCGGTACACGGTACTCTTTGCGGGGTAATAAAGGAAAGATGCTTTAAAAAACCTTTTATTGTGCCAGCTGCGATCACTACAAGGAACTCTCCTTTGCAAGGTGGTACCTAGTGGCTATGCATAGTGGTAGTAGCAAGCTGTGTGGTGTCCGACCCAGTCTCTCCCATGGCTTATTCTTGTGGCAAATCGTGTCTCACTACATATACAATCTGCTTCCTATCTATGCAGTGGCAATTCAAACCCTGGGGTTCACCAACTCAGAAGCAAACCATGCAAAGAGATTCTTTTGCGAGATACATCTTTTTTTCTGAGAGGTTTTGTATCTAAGTCTCACATCTTGCTTAAGTCGGCAAACTGATATCTCGGAGGTTATTTCTGTCATAATGTTAACTGTCTTCAAAAATTTCATCACGGTTCTTATAGTAAAAACTTGCTCTGTAGAACAATTGTCTTGAACAAAGCAATAAATGGCACCCACAGTAAAATGGTCAAATACATGTGATGAAGGCAATACTACTACAGCAGACTATTCTATTGCATTAGCCAATCTTCCTCATAGCAGCAACGCCATACCTATGTAATTTTCTAGGGGATTTTAGGGACCATGTACCAACCGTGTGACACACGGTTGGTACAACCGTGTTGAAAAATTCATTGAATAATATGCATAATATATTATAATTAGTTTTTCCTATACACAACACCGTGTAAATTATTAATGCGGATATTATTATTCATGGTGATAATAATCACATTAATGTGCATTACTGCTATCATCACTATTATTATTATAGATATTATAAGCAATATTATTGTTATTATTCATACATTAATATCAGGAAAGGGGATGATAGAATATGCATAAAATCAAATACCGTACATATATATATATATATATATATATATATATATATATATATATATATATATATATATATATATATATATATATATATATATATATATATATATATATATATATATTTCGGTATTGACTGGAAAGGGTATTTAGATAGTAAAACACATAAGACTGACAAAGCTCTGAATTCAGGCAGTAGCTATGGTGTAAAAATCGCTCACAGAGGTATTAATAAAATCTCGACTGGGGAAAAAAAGAAGCATATACCAATCAAAGAGAGAGAGGGATCTATTATAACAACAGAAAATGAACAAAGACAACGTTGGATGGAAAACTTTAGTGAGGTTATGAATAGGAGAAATGAAGAGAATAATTTGATTGATATGCCTGAAACTGATGAAGACCTAGATTTGCCCATGAATGAATTCAATGCGTTGGAAGTTGAAGTTATCCTCAAAACACGATAGAGATGGAAAGCCCCTGGATACAATGGAATAACTGCAGAGATGGTAATGGCTGAAAATGAAGTGACTCCTAGACTACTTACAAGATTATTTTGTAGAATGGGAGTTAAAAGTTTTGATAAAAATGGCAAAAAAAAAAAAAGGGAGACCAGACTGAGTGTAATAATTACAGGGTCATAAAACTTACGTCAGATGTTATGAAAATATATAGCATGCTTATCCTAAAGAGACTGAAGAGGAAGATTGATGAAAAGCTGAGAGATGAACAAGTAGGTAGAAGCTGCACTGACCAAATTTTGATTTTAGGACATGATGTACAACAATGTGTAGACTATAGAAATTCACTTGTGATGGCATATGTGGACTATAAAAAAGCCTTTGATAGTGCGCACCAGCTAATTTTATGGAGAGTCCTACGTTTTTATAAAAATTCTCTTAAATATGTAAATTTGATTAAGTCTATCCATGAGCATAGCAAGTGATAAGTTTATGTTAATGGAATCCTATCACTTGAATTTCCAGTGAATAGCGGAGTACTCCAAGGGAATGTGTTGTCACCTATGTTGTTTATCGTCATGGAGTTTGAAATGCGAAGAACAGACGTAGATGGTGGAGAAGATTTGGACTGGATTGGTGATAGGAACTTAGCAGACCTAGTGTATGCTGATAATACTGTCCTTGTTAGCAAAACACCACAGGATTTGCAATGCTTGCTTACCAGAATGCATGAAATATCACACGATGTTAGGCTCAAGATAAATAGAAGGACATAGATGTTAAGAATGGAATATGAAATAGAAGATGAAATATCATTTGAAGAAGGAAGGATTAATGAGGTAGAATCATTTAAGTATTTAGGAACTATGATTGTCAATAAAGGGTCTTTAGAATTAAAAATTAATGGAATATTGAAACAAGCAAATCAGACAATGGCTAGGTTAAATAAAAATTGGAAATCAAATCGTTTAAAATTACATATGAAAATCAGACTATATATCAGTTTAGTAAGATCGGTGTTACTCTATTGACATGAGTCTTGCTATGACAATAAAACAATCTCCAATAGATTTTGTAGATTTGAGAACAAAGCCCTCTCTCTTTGATGGGTATATGCTCCTTCTTTGCTCCCATAGAGAGTTCCTTAATAATTCTATGAGCAATCTTTACACCAAAACCACTTCCTGATTTCATAGCTTTGTCAGCCTCATCTGCTTCACTGTCTAAATATTTTTTCCAGTCATTCTTAGGCTTTTTTTTTTTTTTTTTTTTTTTTTTTTTTTTGTATTTTGACCTCACTATCAATACTGGAATACCTTGTAATTTTCATTACTTCCTCGAAACATTTCAACAATAATGTTTTTTTGTCTCCATTTTATAGCATCTCAAGTATCATTTGATGTCCATGGCTTTCTCCTTGTAATTGCGTGTTCTAAGACTTCCCTACCAACTGACTGATATATGTTCTCAATATCACACCATTGTTCATTAATTGTCTGTTCTTCGTCTCTTAAAATCCCTAAGACTGTAAATCATTTCTTATCTTCAATTGTAAATGTTTCTCTGTGTTCTTCTTCTAAGAGTTTAGTTGTATCAAACATATATATTCTATATACTTTTTTGTTGGGTGTTTTCAATTTTAATTTCAGTGTGGCAATGGGGAGCTGGTGATCACTACCAATATCCGTACCTCTGTAGCATTTTAATTTTTTCAGAGTCCTGCTTCTCTCTTTATTAATGGCAATGTGTTCTATCTGTTTTTTGTAATTGCCACACAGTGAAGTCCATATCTACTGGTGGATGTTCTTGTGTTGAAAAGGAGTTCATCCACTGACAAGATTGTTTGCTGAACAGAAACGTATGAAATGTATTCCATTTTCATTTGTAACTTCGACAAGACCCTGGACACCCATCATATTCTCTATCCCTTAATTATTCTCACCAACTTTAGCATTTAAGTCGCCAATCACAATTTTCATATAAATAAATATATATATATATATATATATATATATATATATATATATATATATATATATATATATATACATACATGTATATATATATATATATATATATATATATATATATATATATATATATATATATATATATATATATATATATATATATATATATATATATATATATATATATATGAGACCTTGAAATGTAGCTATAGCATGACTAAGGCTGAAATAGGAGTAATTGAAGGTGTTTACCGAAGGGGCTGGTAATGACAATCTTGGGGATGTCTTCTGGAATCATAGGCTCCTGATAATTGCCATTGTGAAAACCTTTGCTTTGTGCAAGTAGAAGGTAACGTCGGCGAAGTTTGGGACGGTGTAGTAATCCAGTTCTGTGTGCATGTTCAGAGTCCTGTAATTCCGACATGGATGCAAAGAGCCATCTTTCTTCCGCACAATGTGTAATGGTGACTTCCATTTTGGTGAACGTTTGTTCAGTGGCAGCTAAACAATTGGTGCCCAGCATCTATATATGGAAAACACTGGGGCCTCGTCGTCTTGGTATGGTGATAATACCAAACTTCCACGTACCATATGAGGAAGTATGCATAGGCCTTCGTGGGTGTGCTGATGTGAAAAGTGAAGTCAGATGGGATGGTTTGGAGAGGTATTAAGGAGTATAAATTTCGCATTGACTAACCGTCAGTGAGCTACATCGACTAGGAGGAGGAAGTATAGGAGGAAATCTGCACAGAGGATTGGCAATGTGATGTCAACAACAAAAAACTTGCAAATATATTTGGAGCTTCCAAACGATAATTTAAGGTTATCATAACCGTGTGTAGGTATCGCAGAACAGTTGGTAGCTACCAGCGGGTGTCAGCAGATTTAGACAGACTATGTCCTGTCCTGGAGAGTGGTCTTAGCAGAAGAGAACGACAAGCACCAGTGTCTACTTAGAATCCCATTCCCTTACCTTCCTCATATATATATAGAAAAGATTAGGGATAGG
>NC_090760.1:33914959-33919959 GCF_036898095.1 Palaemon carinicauda | reverse complement strand
AGAAACGACCCACCCACTCCCAACTGTTTCAGTTTGAAAACAAGGGCCTCATGATTAACACGGTCAAAGGCAGCACTAAAATCAAGGCCAATAATACGAACTTCCCGACCACAATCAAGGGATTTCTGTACTGCATTGGAGATTGTAAGAAGGGCATCACATGCTCCAAGGCCTTTCCGAAAACCAAATTGCAAACTAGGGAATAGATGATTACCTTCAGCAAACCTATTAAGACGTTTTGCCAGAAGACGTTCAAAAACTTTAGATAATATGGGAGTTATGGAAATTGGGCGGTAATCAGTGGGACTTGAGCTACCACAAACACATTTACATAGAGGAGTAACATTACCAATTCTCCAACAAGTGCTAAAAGCCCCTCTTCTTGCTAACTTGCGTAAAATAACAGATAACTTTGGAGCTAAGAAATCTGCTGTCTTTATAAAAAACAAAGGAAAAATACCATTAGGGTCTACACCTCCATAAGCATCAAGGTCCATCAACAGAGCTTTAATCTCACGAGATCGAAAAGCTAAACTAGTTAGTTTAGCCTCAGGAAAACAGGAATGAGGAAGTTCAAGTTTTTCATTACTCTGTTTACTGTCAAAAACATCAGCCAAAAGGGTTGCCTTTTCCTTTGGACAGTGAGTGACTGAGCCATCTGGTTTAAGTAAAGGAGGAACTGTTGCATCTACACCAAAGAGTGCAGATTTAAGGGTAGACCACCATTTATGTTCCTGAGTTGTACCAGAGAGGGTTTCTTTTATGATTAAATTGTACTCCTTTTCAGTTGAGGCATAAACTCTCTGAGCAAAAGCTCGAAGCTGAGTATAGTTGTTCCAGGTCAAATCTGATCTGTTACCCTTCCAAAGGTGATAGGCCTCCTGCTTCTCCAAATAAGCACGTCTACAATCATCATTGAACCACGGTTTGTCCTTCATTCGGTACCTTAGCACACGAGAAGGGATACGCCTATCAATTATGTTGACTAGATTCTCATTCAAAGGGACAACAGGATCTACACTATTATATAATTGTGACCAATTCAAGCACAAAAGATCATGCAAAATCCCATTCCAGTCTGCTTGGGATTTCATATAAATTTTACAAGAATATGATATATCAGGGACAGGCTGCTCAGTCTTTACTAATAATGAAATCAAGGCATGATCAGAAGTCCCGACTGGAGAACCAACCTTACTAGTTATAACGCCAGGGGAGTCAGTGTATACGAGGTCCAAGCAATTACCAGACCTGTGAGTAGCTTCATTTATGATTTGCTCACAGCCTGATTCTGAGGCAAAGTCTAAAGCTCTTAAGCCATGGCGATCGGTAGGAGAGATAGAACTCAACCACTCCCTATGGTGAGCATTAAAATCACCAACAAAGACAAACGAAGCCTTTCTATCATCTTCTTGTATCTTAGCCATAATGGTAAGAAGACAATCAAAGATAGAATCATCCATGTCTGGATTCCGGTAGATTGAACACAAATAAAAGTTGTTATGCCTGCCACAAACTTTTATTACCTGAATCTCATGACATCCACATTGATAGCAGGACTTATGAGAAGCAGGGTACTCGGTCCTAATATACACCGCCATTCCCCTGGCCCTAGGAATGGAATCACGTTTCAGCATTATTGGCTTCTTAAAACCAGTTATAAGGAGCTCAGATGAGTGCCTCATATTAGAAACCAAAGTTTCTGAGCACAAAAGAATATCATACTGTCTGGACGCAACTGTAAGGTCTCGGATATTTGCATGAAGACCACGAATATTGCAATACAGAAGACGACATTGACGAAATCTAGGACGTACTGGTCCCGGATTTTGCTCAATGTCTCCAGACAGCATAAGAATTAATAGAAATAAAAAAGAGACATCATACTTAAAAACTAGATTAACAAGAATTAAAACAAAAACAATATGTACAGAATAATAATAGTGATTGATGATATCCATAGACTATAGTAAAAAGACGGAAAAACTGGTCAACATGGAGGAGCCGATACACCATGCAAGGCTAAATACCCTCCAGGATAGCCACTTCAACTGAAGGGAGGACAGTAAGGATGGTTTTGAGAAGAAAAAATCAGAAAAAGGAAAAGACAACCTCTTGATAAACCACCAGGCATCCATGACCCTTCTATTAAGCCTGCCCAACACACCATTTCAAAAAAACAAGAGGAAGAAAAAAAAAAAATAAGATAGAATAGTGTGCCCGAGTGTACCCTCAAGCAAGAGAACTCTAACCCAAGACAGTGGAAGACCATGGTACAGAGGCTATGGCACTACCCAAGACTAGAGGACAATGGTTTAATTTTGGAGTGTCCTTCTCCTAGAAGAGCTGCTTACCATAGCTAAAGAGTCTCTTCTACCCTTACCAAGAGGAAAGTACACTGAACAAATTGCAGTGCAGTAAATTAACCCCTTGGTGAAGAAGTGTTAAGTATCTCATTGTTGTCAGATGTATGAGGAAAGACGAGAATATGTAAAGAATAGGCCAGACTATTCCGTGTAAGTGTAGGCAAAGAAAAAATAAGCCGTGACTAGAGAGAGGGGTCCAATGCAATACTGTCTGGCCAGTCAAAGGATCCAATACCTCTCTAGTGGTAGTATCTCAACGGGCGGCTGGTGCCCTGGCCAACCTACTACCTATGAGGGATTTTCTATAAATATAGGATCAGCCTAATCCCCGTTATTTTTATTTCACAATCCATACTAGGTTTTCAAAATGTCATTCCCCATGCCAAAAAGAACATTTATTTCATCTTCCACTTGTAATTTATTTTGAGGTTTATACAAGGTTCAATTGTGAGCTAACTTTATTTCGGTCTCTGCTAATATAATTCGAGATTGCGTTTGGTATGGTGTGATCAAGAACTTTTAAACCATCTCCAGTTTACCACCATTGATTAAACTTATTGATGCAACCTTGCTGGTAAGAGTACTATAATGATCTGTTCAGAGCAAGACGTCTGTTCAGGGTGGGGCTGCTAAGTTTGTGTACCTCTAGCCATGATGCCAAACCAACCGTCGAACAGGCGTCTCGTACTCTTATTTCCCATTCGTGTACTATTTGAAAGTCATACTTCATATATTCTGTATATAATTAAAGAAGCTATATAGTGAAATGAGTGTCGATGTTTAGCATCATAACAACGATTTTATTAAATTCTCTATATGGTAAGATTTTTCCCATGTTGCCATGTTGTGGTGTTGGTGATGATGGTCGGCGTGAAATACCGATTCCGCAAAAGATTCAAGAAAAACTGAAGAAGAAAATGTCCTTAGATGGGTGAAAAACCTACCTTCATATAATTATGAAGGAGCTTGATCTTTGATCCGTCAAGGCTACACATTCTTAATAAAGAGGAGTAAGATAAGCTTGTATCAGCTCGCACTATGTTTTTTTTTTTTTTTTTTTTTTTTTTTTTTTTTCCTTTCCTTTTTTTTCCGCCTTTCAGAACTGTGTGTACCTGGAGGGAACATGGATGAATAAAAATTATCGTTCCAAAATGTTGGATAAACACCACGTTACCTAAAGCCACTTGAGTACGACAGGGAAAGGAAGTGGTTTGATTTCATTAAATGCTGGTATGAAAAATGGCTTTACAGACAACACTGAGTTAGAATTTTAACTCCTTTAGGTAAGCAGTTCTTCTAGGAGTAGGATACTCAAAAATAAATCCATTGTTTTCTAGTCTTGGGTAGAGTTCTCTTCCTTGAGGCACACTATTCTATCTTATTTTTCTTCCACTGTTTGTTTTTTTCTTAATTATTATTATTATAGTTCATAGATGAGAGATTTAGTCTAATGTTTTTACTGTTCTTAAAACATTTAATTTCAGTTTGTTCATGACTTCTATTGTAGTTTACTTATTTCCTTATTTCCTCTCCTCACTGGGATATTTTCCCTATTGGACCATTTGGGCTTATAGCATCCTGCTTTCCCAAATAGGGTTGTAGTTTAGCTAATAATAATAATAATAATAATAATAATAATAATAATAATAATAATAATAATAATAATAATAATAATAATAATAATAATAATAATAATAATAATGACAAAATGCTCTCATACAAAAAGAATACAAAATGTTCTACCCAAAATGGAAGATGAACTTAATGCCACGATACACGGTAAGATTAACTAGAAAAATTCATTATAACCCCAAAAATTTAGTTATATAAACATGTACGATCACCGTATTTTAACTGGAAGTATTTAGGTTCTTTTAGCCCATATTCTTCTGGTTTTCTCTCCCATAAAGAAAATCAACTATTTCAAGATTGATAGGATAAAACTTTATCATGTTCTTCATTTATGTTCAAAACTCTCCTAACTTGAAGTTGAGCATAAAAGCTACATCATTGTTTTATTGCTTCGATCCTTTCTCCCTTGATCCTTCCAGGGGTTCCTTCCGTTTTCGGTGAAGAGTTTTTTTGAACTGCAAGAGCCGTTTCTTCCAAGATCTCGACCACGGTGTTTGTCCTTCTTGTTGCTTCACGATGTTCGTAGTCTCTTAATTTTCTGTCACGTAGTATAAATGTGTTCTTCGCATATGATCTTATCTTACCGCATTTGCTACCGGTTTATTTGGGGACCGAGTATGTTACTGAAATACGGTTGAGAACAGTATATTTTTATGGATAATTTCCGATTGAAATTACGTTTTTTTTTTTCCCTAACACTAGCACCATGGATCGTGAATGAGAAACGGCATTGACGTTTTCACATGTCCTTTATTAACTTTACTCTTGTACAGAACAATGCTCGTGACAGGTATATTGGGGGCTAGCCCCTAACGAAAAGGTCCTCTTCTCTATGGCTGATGTCCTCAGCTCTCACTGCATGTTCTTGTCTTCTAAAAGGCCCTAGATAGATTCTGGTTATGCCCTATAGCAAGTGGATTGTTGACATACATTTTTTAAACCCATCCTAGAGGGAAGGATTAGATACAAAGGCCACCCTCGGGCCCATGAATTTGGGTGGGG
>NC_090760.1:33907459-33909959 GCF_036898095.1 Palaemon carinicauda | reverse complement strand
CCTTTACTTGAACCAGATGGCTCAGTCACTCACTGTCCAAAGGAAAAGGCAACCCTTTTGGCTGATGTTTTTGACAGTAAACAGAGTAATGAAAAACTTGAACTTCCTCATTCCTGTTTTCCTGAGGCTAAACTAACTAGTTTAGCTTTTCGATCTCGTGAGATTAAAGCTCTGTTGATGGACCTTGATGCTTATGGAGGTGTAGACCCAAATGGTATTTTTCCTTTGTTTTTTATAAAGACAGCAGATTTCTTCGCTCCAAAGTTATCTGTTATTTTGCGCAAGTTAGCAAGAAGAGGAGCTTTTAGCACTAGTTGGAGAATTGGTAATGTTACTCCTCTATGTAAATGTGTTTGTGGTAGCTCAAGTCCCACTGATTACCGCCCAATTTCCATAACTCCCATATTATCTAAAGTTTTTGAACGTCTTCTGGCAAAACGTCTTAATAGGCTTGCTGAAGGTAATCATCTACTCCCTAGTTTGCAATTTGGTTTTCGTAAAGGCCTTGGAGCATGTGATGCCCTTCTTACAATCTCCAATGCTGTACAGAAATCCCTTGATTGTGGTCGGGAAGTTCGTATGATTGGCCTTGATTTTAGTGCTGCCTTTGACCGTGTTAATCATGAGGCCCTTGTTTTCAAACTGAAACAGTTGGGAGTGGGTGGGTCGTTTCTTAGCATTATTATTGATTTTTTAAGTAATAGATCTCAAAGAGTTGTTGTTGATGGGCACCATAGTGATTATAGGAATGTGATATCCGGTGTTCCACAGGGTAGTGTTCTTGGCCCATTACTTTTTATACTATATACACATGACATGTGGTTTGGCCTAGAAAACAAGCTTGTTGCATATGCAGATGATGCTACTCTCTTTGCATCAATTCCATCCCCTGAATGTAGATCTAGGGTTGGTGAATCCCTTAATAGAGATTTAGCTAGAATTAGTGCATGGTGCAAATTATGGGGTATGAAGTTGAATCCTAACAAAACTCAAAGTATGATTGTAAGTAGGTCAAGGACGGTGGTTCCTCAACATCCGGATCTTAGTATTGATAATGTTTCTTTAAATATGTATGACTCTTTCAAAATTTTAGGTGTGATTCTCGACAGTAAATTTACTTTTGAGAAACATATAAGGTCTGTGTCTTCTTCAATTTCACAAAAAATAGGCTTATTGAGAAAGTCTTTCAAGATTTTCGGTGATCAATCTATTCTGAAGAAGTGTTTTAATTCTTTCATTCTACCTTGTTTTGAGTATTGTTCTCCTGTCTGGTCTTCAGCTGCTGATTCTCATCTTAATTTGTTGGACAGAAACTTACGGTCTATTAAATTTCTTATTCCTGATCTAGATATTAATCTCTGGCACCGTCGTTCAATTAGTTCATTATGCATGTTGCATAAGATTTTTCACAACTCTGACCATCCTTTACATTCAGATCTCCCTGGACAATTCTATCCTGTTCGTAATACTAGGCAGGCAGTTAATTCTAATAGCCAGGCCTTCTCTATCACGAGGCTCAATACTACGCAGTACTCTAGAAGTTTTATTCCAGCTGTGACCAAGTTGTGGAATGATCTTCCTAATCGGGTGGTTGAATCAGTAGAACTTCAAAAGTTCAAAGTTGGAGCAAATGCTTTTTTGTTGACCAGGCGGACATAGTCTTTTTATAGTTTATTTATGACATATTTGTTTTTGATGTTGTTGATAGTTTATTATATGACATGTCTGTTTTGACGTTGTTTCTTATTTTAGAATGATTTATTGTTAATTTATTCTCTTCATTTATTTACTTCCTTATTTCCTTTCCTCACTGGGCTATTTTTCCCTGTTGGAGCCCCTGGGCTTATAGCATCTTGCTTTTCCAACTAGGGTTGTAGCTTAGATAGTAATAATAATAATAATATACTGTAAAATAATTGGACGGAATTTAAGGGTTTGACAGGCACTATGCCTGTAATCGTTACCTGTAACTAAATTAACACAGTATTCCTTGAAATTAATCTAATACTCAGGGTTACCGATTGCACTGACTCATTCAATGAGAAAAAATTATATCTTGGATGTATTTACATCTTACACAAAAAGTTAATAAAATTCGTTTCATATTTATCCTCTACTGAATAACAGGAAGTTGCTAGCTCTAAAAGGTGTATGTTTTTTTTTTTATTGATCCATTTCCAATAACTAGAGAATAAAATTAATAAATTGCTTCTACCACTAACATATCAATAAAACGATTGCCGGGTAATCATTATAAAAACAATTAACCTTATCATATCATGGGAATCTCTCTCTCTCTCTCTCTCTCTCTCTCTCTCTCTCTCTCTCTCTCTCTCTCTCTCTCTCTCTCTTTTGATATAATATTTCCTTACCCCTTGGTGTCTGCCATGAGCCACAGAATACCGAGTCTCTGAGGAATAAACCTGGTCTCCAGCTGTCAGGAGGATGTCTTCATCTTTTTTTATCCAAGTTACCTGAAGAAGAGAAAATATAATTCCAC
>NC_090760.1:33894959-33899959 GCF_036898095.1 Palaemon carinicauda | reverse complement strand
GTAGAAGCAAAGCACAAGGTAAGTGAGGCTAAGAGGGTGGCTGACCTGAGTTGGGGTCAGGGATTGGGTCCTTCATATGAAGAGAATAAGAAGAAGTTTTGAAAAGAAGTGAAGAGAGTAATGAATTCTGGTTCGAGAATTGAAGAGACAGTGAAAGATGGAAATGGAAGGATGTTAAATGGAGAGGCGGCAAGGAAAAGGTGGGCGGAATATTTTGAAAGTTACTGAATGTTGAGGATAATAGGGAGGCATATATAATTGCTGTTACAGGTGTTGAGGTGCCAATGATGGGAGATGAGAATGAGACAGAGATTACAAGAGAGGAAGAGAGGAAGTGCAGTTTACAAGAAAACTGCACTTTTTATCATAAGGGCTAACATATATGGACACTAACGCAAATTGATGTACATTAATCGGCAAACTCATTTAGATTAAATTATTGGTCCACGAATAGAAAATATACAACCAAGATGAAACAGCATGAATTACAATACAACTTCACGAGAAAAAAGAAAACAGACATAGGAACTAAAACTAAATTAAATTCACCTACGATATTAAAAGAAAAGTATTCATAGAGACTAGAAATTTAATTTTCATTTAATCAAGTCGTAGACACGGTATTTACTCGATAAAGTTAAATTTTAGAATAAAGAACTGATGAGCCATGTAGGGCTGAACGACTCATTGTCTACACGGTAACCAAAACATGATGTGAGCTTCGGCTGTTACACAACATGAATAGGGACAGGAATAATTCATAGGCTTAATGGCCACTCATGAATGGCAGAGGGAAACGGCTGACCATATATACATATGTTCAGCGCCTAAGCTACCTCAACATCCAAGCTGAGACCAGTGGTCTAGTACAGATATGACAAAACACTCTTGAACCCCACAAAATTGCTATAAAAGGGTTTTCAACTGATGCTGGTAGTATTTAATGTGGAAAATGAAATTGTAATTTTTGACCGTTGGTAAGCTGCCAAATCCAAGATGGCCGCCAATACATTAACATGCAAATAAGTTTTTATTTACTCAGGATGATAATTATGATGCCTACACCTTGGTTTTGACGGTCGGGAAATGCAATGGAAGTATTGATCATCGAATTTTAATGACATAGGATCAAATTCCCTGTTTATATATTCTACACTCTCATCTTTTCAGGTATCAACATGTGCGTCACTGGTTTCTAACCTCAAATAGGCCCAAAATGAGTGCCACTGATGTTTGCCCTCAAACAGGCCTTGTCTGCAAGAAAGAAATAGAGAGCCACATTGATGTAGTTCGAGTTCGTGAAAAGTTTGCCAGTGGAATCAACGAAGCTAGTGCTAAAAAAGGTGACAGTATTTTTGTGATAGCTGGTTGCGTTAGTTCATTCAAATTGTCATAAGCTGTACATAAACCCACATAATATTATAAATTCATCAAACAAGAACAAAAGTAAATAATTGCTCAACGGAAGTGTGCGGTTATTCACTGAACCATTTCATTGGAAATCCAATTGCATTTTCTGTGGAACTAAAGTTACATTTCACGCCTCAAATATCAGTTTTATGAAGACAGATACTTCTTTTTAAGACAATATTGCAGTGTTGTTGTGACCGTTTCGATGACTAGGGTGTTACGGTGAAGGGTCGAATTGAGTACTATGGTTGTGACTTACATGCAGCCGACTGTGTATATCACCACTCCTGTGATGGAAACTTTCGATCCGGGCGTGATATTTCCCATAAGTTTAAGGTGGAGCCAAATACAAAGCAAGGAAAATAAGAACGACCCAAAAATGAAGACCAAGATCAGCCCTTTTCGCAAATCTTGAGCCTAATGATGAGGAACAATTGGCAGTGTCTGCCGTAAAGAATAAATTGAAAGTATATCTCTGTAGTGAAGAATCCTTTCCATATGACAATCGGTACCTTAAACTTAAATTGAGAGAACATTAAGGGTAATCAATATTTATGATAGAAGGAGAAGGCCAAAATTATATTGTTGCAATGAAGGAAACAAGTTCTCATGTCCTTCGATCATATTTCATGTGTGGTAGGGACACTGATGAGGAATATTAGAAGATAATAATTATCAAAACTGCTTCGAAATTTATCAAAAGTGGTATAAAAACTGAAGTTCTCTCTGTTACAGACCAACATCCAGGCACATATATGCTAACACGTGATATTGCTTTTAAGTATCTTCCAGACAGACTTCGCATAATAGTAGATATTTTGTTTGTGGGGAAAGATGAGAGCAAATATCTTGCAAGGGTTAGACAGGCCATCATTCAGACTGTGAGTACTCGAACTGTTCTATCTCCAATACAGACAGGCCTTTCCTTTCAAATATATCATTTGCATTGTTTAATGCTCCGTGCAGATAATTGGCATAAGAATGTATTCATAAGTAAGCAGTAAAACAATGGTATCACACCAATAATAACATTTTACAGCCCCTGTACTGGAAAGCAAGTAAGATCATTGATGTTGCACTTCAGAGTAGCCATTTGAAGGAAATAGTTCTCTTGTTAGGTTGCTTTCACACTCTAATGAACTTGTTGATTACAGTTGGATCCATCATCAATGGTGCAGGCCTAAAAGACATTCTACAGTCGGTATATTGTGAAAATTTAGTAGATCATACTATGACAGGGAAATCTGCACAAAGAGCTATCCATGGTCATCTGCCTATAGACATATTACTTAACCACATAATTGTTTCAGATCTAGGTAGTGACAGACCAGAGGTCCCATCTTTGGTTACTATGTGTGAGGATGCTAACTCATCATTGTTGTCATGTCAACCATCCTTTGAGAGTTTTATGACATTAAATTCAGTGGTTAATATCAATCTGGAATTGGGAAAGTGGAAGTCAGAAATTATTGATAGGCCAAAGACAAGTCATCTGTGGCTTAATTATCAAATGTTGGGAGTTGCAAGAAGATTGATCATGGCATATCGCACTGTATCTTGCTTATTACATTTGAGTGCTATTTTATGAATCTCTCCCAATATTTGTATCGGCTGGCCATCACAGTTATCTCAAGTCTGCTATTTCTATGTCCAAGGGATGGAGTAATTAGAGCACAATAATCCAGACATGTTTTAGAAATTTTCCAATGGTCTTCATGTGATCCATCATAAAGATTGGTACTAGGTAGGTCTTAGTTCTGATCTTGCTATTAAACAAATTTTCATGAGGTCACTAAAAACCTCAGGTGGGCTAACTCGGGGGAGTAGTATGGCAGAAGAGCAGAGGTTATTATGGACAAAGTCAGCTCCTATCACTGCAGAGTGTAACAAGGCAATGCAAGAATTAAGTAGCCTTTCCTACTCTACCAGTGATCAACATGAAGACTTGACCAAAGCAAGAATGATCGTAATGTAGTCAGTGATGAAGTGGCAAATCCCAATGTAAATGTTCTTGAATACGAGTCAATTGGAAGGGAAATATTTTAAAATATGAATGGACAGTCAGATACTCTTTTAAGAGAAAAGATATAGCCATAATGCTTGGTGAGGTTTCTGCAATCAAGGTTGCACCAGATCAAAGTATTGGTCCTGCCTTATTATTTCAAAGATTATTGGTAGTGGCAATAACAGGTGAGCTGTCACTGGAAGATTTATTTAGGATATGAACGTAGCCTATTCCCCATAGCTCTTTTCAAGATTAGAAATGTATTTCGTAAGCCACATAAACCGCAGCTCATTCCCGCTATCTCAGACAATTTAATAGAAACAGGTGTGGATCCACCCCAATACTCTCATCAGAGAGAGTACTATCTCCTTGATGGAGGGTCCTTAATACACGGACTACCCAAGAAGAAGGGAGATAGCTACGGCACAATAACTGAGTCATATGCAGAATTCACCATTCAAATATATTGCATGTCTACAGTGGTTTTTGATAGCTATAATGGAGTTCCGTCAATCAAGGACCACACTTCCGATAGGCGTTTAGGGATGGAAGTTCTTCTTGTTGTAAGTGTTACAGCAGAGACTTCGTTCTCTGGCAGGAAGAAAGAGTTTTTGTCGAGGGATATCAACAAGCAAGCCTTGATTAATTTGATCATTGGTAAACTTAAGAAAAGTGGATGTGTTGTCATCAACTCATCTGGTGATACTGACATAGATATTACTAAGACTGCAGTTGGAACACTACACTGATTGGAGAAGACGCATACTCATTCATTATGCACAGACAGATAGCAAGGACCTATATTTCAGGTCGAATAATTTAACTGCCACAACGGTGTACTACATCGGCAATCTTAAGTCAGTTCTAGGAAATAAACTATGCTCTGAGCTGATTCTTATCCATGTTTTTACTGGATATAATAGTACATAACGTATCTTTGGTGTAGGTAAAAAAGGCTGCATTCTAAAAGTTAGTCAAAGGTAATTCTGTGTTGCAATCTTGTGCTGATCAATTCCTCTCCCCAAACTAAGAACAAAAAGTAATTGAACATACTGGAGCCAAAATAATGGCTTCATTTTTGTGTGGGAAGGGTGCAGAGTCACTGATATCTTTGCACCATAGTACCCTGTCCAAGAAAATTGTGTCCTCAAATTCTTTTGTAGCACTGGAACATCTACCCCCAAACAGAGACTTCCACTAAATTTCCATCTCTTTAGAGTTTATTACCAGATAATGGTATGGCTTGGGAAAGAGAGTGACATGGATATGTTGACTCTAAGTTAACATCACTAATGTCAGATAAGAATGCACCTCCAGATAATCTGTTGAAGATAATGCATTGTAAGTGCAAATCTGTCCGCCGATCATCGCAGTGTAGTTGTAGGCTGTATGGATTACCATGTGTACCTGCTTGTGGACAATATTAATTAGAAAATTGTAATAATTCATACAATTATGTCAAATTCAGGGAAGAGGAATTTGAGGAGTATCTATTAGAGTCTATGTATTAACTTTGATAATGACATATGTATGCACTTAATAAATAGTGCGATTATCATATTATCAAATTTAGACTTTTAAAACT
>NC_090760.1:33882459-33889959 GCF_036898095.1 Palaemon carinicauda | reverse complement strand
TTCTTCTTTCTTCTTTGTCTGCATCTTTTCCCACTTCTATGTGGGGTCGATGTTTCTGGCCAGCGTTCTCCATCTACCTCTGTCCCACACTTCATCACCGGTTAATCCTTTTGATCGAAGGTCATCCTTGATACAGTCCATCCACCTTCGCTTTGGTCTCCCTCTCTTTCTCGTTCCCTGTACCTCCATTTCCATCACTCTCCTCCCAATATACTGTTTATCTCTTCTCATGACATGACCATATCACCTTAGTCTACTTTCTTCTTCTTCTTCTTCTTCTTTGTCTACGTCTTTTTCCACTTCTATGTAGGATTGAGGTTTCTGGTCAGCGTTCTACATCTACCTCTGTCCCACATCTCATCACCGATTAATCCCTTTGATCGAAGGTCATACTTGATACAGTCCACCTACCTTCACTTTGGTTTCCCTCTCCTTCTCGTTCCCTGTACCTCTATTTCCATCACTCTCCTCCCAATATACTGTTCATCTCTTCTCATGACATGACCGTACCACCTCAGTCTACTGTCTTGGATCTTATCAGATAGTTTTCTAACTCCTGTGGTACCCCTTATTACTTCATTCCGTATCTTATCTCTTCTTGTCACCCCATACGTCCATCTCAACCTTCTCATCTCTGTCACATCCATTTTTTCTCTTCTGTTTCTTTATTGCCCACGTCTCCGCTCCATACATCTTTGCCGGTCTCACAGCTGTCCTGTGTACTTTACCTTTCAACTTATCCACTATTTTCCTGTCGCATAGTACTCCACGCACTTTTTTCCAATTCTTCCATCCTGCTTGTATTCTGTGGTTTATTTCTGCCCTCAGATCACCATCCTCTGCAACTGTTGATCCAAAATACCTGAAATTTTCAACTCTTTACAATCTCTCTCCTTGTAAACTAACTTCCCCATTCTCGCCATTTTTCAATCTCAAATACTCTGTCTCTTTCCTGCTGATCTTCAATCCCCTATTTTCCATTTCTCTTCTCCACTCCTTCAGTTTCTCTTCTACTACCTCTCGCCTAGTGCTACACAGTATAACATCATCAGCTAAAAAGCATACACCAAGGAGACTGCACTCTTATATCTTGTGTTACTACATCCGTGACCGATTCTAATAGGTAAGGGCTCAATGCAGACCCCTGATGTAGTCTCACATTTACTGGGAAACTTTCTGTTAGGCCTATACTGCTCTTAACATTTGCTTTTGCCCTCTCATACATATCTTGGGTGATTCTTATGTATTTCTCAGAGACTCCCTTTTCTCTCATACATCTCCATACAATTCTCATACATCTCCACAGCTCCTGACGTGGTACTCGATCGTATGCCTTTTCCATGCCTCAAAGCAAATATTGCTTCTACAGTCCCTCTTCCAGGCATGAATCCAAATTGTTCCTCACCAAATGTTGTTACATCCCTGAGTCTCTTTTCAATGATCTTCTCCAATATTTTCATAGTAAGGCTTATCAGCTTTATGCCTCTGTAGTTGCCCCATTCCTGGATGACTCCCTTCCCCTTATAGATGGGAATGATTAGGCTTCTTCTCCATTCCTCTGGCATCTTTTCCTGATTGAAGATGTTCTGCGTCAGGTCCCACAGGATATCTATGCCTTCCTCTCCAAGACTCTTCCATACCTCTACAGTAATACCGATCTTACTAAACTGATATATAGCCTGATTTATATATGTGATTTCTGGCTATTTGATTTCCAAATTTTAATTAACCTAGACATTGTCGGATTTTTTTTTCTTTTTTTAAACTTTCATTAAATTCAAATTCTAAAGATCCTGTAGTAGAGATCAATGTTTTCGAGAAAACAGAGTAGAGCATGCTAATTATTCCAGTATTGATAGTGAGGTCAAAAGAAAAGCTAGGAATGAGTGGAGAGAATATTTAGACAGTATCGCAAATGAGGCTAACATAGCTATGAATTCAGGAAGTGGCTACGGTGTAAGAATTGCTCATAGAGTTATTAATGAAATCTCTATGGAGGCAAAGAAGAGGAAGCATATACCCACAAAAAAGAGGGATGGATCTTGTGACGGCGCCGAGTAAGGGTGTGAACTCAAAGGCAGATTGGAAACGACTGAGTTATATATAAAATCTTATGCAAGATACATAATGAACTAATTGAACGACGGTGCCAAAGATTAATATCTAGATCAGGAATAAGAAGTTTAGTAGACAGTAAGTTCCTGTGACGGGCCGCGAGAGGAGTTGTGAACTCAAAGGAAGATTGGAAACGACTGAGTTATATTATTGTGGAACACTCTCCTTATATACAAAACCTCAAGGCAACAGGACATAACAAGTTCACAAGACAGGCAATATTACAGAGGAAAAACCAGACAGGAATTTTCATGTTCGTTTTAGTGCGAGGGAGGAGCGAAGATACAAGCATAATAAATACAAAAGGAATTATGTACAATTGTGTGAAACACGGTTGGTACAATCTGCTATAGCAACAGAACATGAAAAAAGACAACTTTGGATGGAACACTTTAGTGAGGTTATGAATAGGAGATATGAGGGGGATAATTTGATTGATAAACCTGAAGCTGATGAAAACCTTGATGTGCCCATGAATGAATTCAGTGTGTTTGAAGTCGAAGCTATCCTCAAATCACTAAAAATATGTAAAGCACTTGGATACGATGGAATAACTGCCGAGGTGATACTGGCCAAAAATTAAGTGACTCCCAGACTACTTACAAGATTATTTTGTGGAATGTAGCATGAAGAGGGAAAACCTGATGAATGGGACTAAGGAGTGGTGGTGAAAATGGCAAAAAAGGCATAACACTTACGTATGCTTATTATAAAATAACTGGAGAGAAAGATTGATATAAAGCTGAGAGATGAACAAGCAGGTTTTACAAAAGGTAGAAGTTAAACACTAAATTTTCATTTTGCGACATGTTATACAGCAATGCGTAGAATATGGAAATTCACTTAAGATGGCATTTGTGGACTATGAAAAAGCCTTTGGCAGTGTGCACAAGCCAATTTTATGTAGAGTCCTGCATTATTACGAAATTCATCTTGAATATGTAAATTTGATTAAGTCTGTCCATGAGCATAGCAAGTACAAAGTTAATGTTGAAGGGGTCTTATCAAAGTAATTTCCAGTGAAGAGTGGAGTACTCCAAGGGAATGAGTTTTCACCGATGTTGTTTATCTTCCTAATGGATTTTGTAATGAGTAGAACAATTAGAGATGGTGGAGAAGGATTGGACTGGATTGGTGATAGGAATTTAGCAGACCTAGAGTATGCTGATGATGCTGTCCTTCTTAGCAGAACACCACAGGAATTGCAATGCTTGCTTAACAAAATGCTTGAAATGTCACACGAGGTTGCGCTGAAGATAAATAGTAAAAAGGCAGAGACGATGAGAACGGAGTATGCAATGGAAGATGAAATATCATTGGAAGGAGATAGGATTTACGAGATAGAATAATTCAAGTATTTAGGAACTACTGAATGATTGCCAATACAGGGTCTTTACAATTAAAGTTCAGTGAAAGATTGAAAAAAGAAAATCAGCCAATGGCTAGGTTAAGTAAAATTTGGGAATCAAATCGTCTGAAATTACTCATAAAAACCAGACTATAAGACATCTTAGTGAGATTGATTTTACTCTTTGGACACGAGTCATGGTATGACAATGAAACAATCTCCAATAGATTTAGTAGATTCGAGAACAAAGCCCTCAGAAGGATATTGTGGATGAGATCATGATGAGAGGTAGATGGAGATGATTTGTGGCATGCTCTTTGCAATGCCCAAGAGAGATGAGTTCACCAAACGTTCAGCTGGGCTTCACAAGGAACTAGAAGAGTTGGAAGACCCAGACGTACATGACTGAGGACTATGAAGCGAGAATTAAGAGATGATGAATGGAGAAGTATTGAATTAAAAGCTCAAGATAGAGACGACTGTCAAAATCTAACCGAGGTCCTTTGCGTTAATAGGAGTAGGAGGAGATGATGATGATATATATAAGGAGAGAGAGAGAGAGAGAGAGAGAGAGAGAGAGAGAGAGAGAGAGAGAGAGAGAGAGAGAGAGAGAGAGAGAGATATTTGGATATATGTATATACGTGTGTTCATCTTACCTGTATTGTACCAAAATATTGAACTGACGAACAATTAAGGTAGAATCTCAGACATATCCTTGTCAACATTATAGAAGGCTCTTCACCTCTTTTTACTTTATCGCGCTTCTGTTTATTACCTTCAAGTTGGGAGTGGGTGGGTCGTTTCTTAGCATTATTATTGATTTTTTAAGTAATAGATCTCAAAGAGTTGTTGTTGATGACCACCATAGTGATTATAGGAATGTGATATCCGGTGTTCCACAGGGTAGTGTTCTTGGCCCATTACTTTTCATACTATATACACATGACATGTGGTTTGGCCTTGAAAACAAGCTTGTTGCATATGCAGATGATGCTACTCTCTTTGCATCAATTCCATCCCCTGAATGTAGATCTAGGGTTGGTGAATCCCTTAATAGAGACTTAGCTAGAATTAGTGCATGGTGCAAATTATGGGGTATGAAGTTGAATCCTAACAAAACTCAAGGTATGATTGTAAGTAGGTCAAGGACGGTGGCTCCTCAACATCCGGATCTCAGTATTGATAATGTTTCTTTAAATATGTATGACTCTTTCAAAATTTTAGGTGTGATTCTCGACAGTAAATTTACTTTTGAGAAACATATAAGGTCTGTGTCTTCTTCAATTGCACAAAAAATTTGGCTTATTGAGAAAGTCTTTCAAGATTTTCGGTGATCAATCTATTCTGAAGAAGTGTTTTAATTCTTTCATTCTACCTTGTTTTGAGTATTGTTCTCCTGACTGGTCTTCAGCTGCTGATTCTCATCTTAATTTGTTGGACAGAAACTTACGGTCGATTAAATTTCTTATTCCTGATCTAGATATTAATCTCTGGCACCGTCGTTCAATTAGTTCATTATGCATGTTGCATAAGATTTTTCATAATTCTGACCATCCTTTACATTCAGATCTCCCTGGACAATTCTATCCTGTTCGTAATACTAGGCAGGCAGTTAATTCTAATAGCCAGGCCTTCTTCATCACGAGACTCAATACTACGCAGTATTCTAGAAGTTTTATTCCAGCTGTTACCAAGTTGTGGAATGATCTTCCTAATCGGGTGGTTGAATCAGTAGAACTTCAAAAGTTCAAAGTTGGAGCAAATGCTTTTTTGTTGACCAGGCGGACATGAGTCTTTTTATAGTTTATTTATGACATATTTGTTTTGATATTGTTAATAGTTTATATATGACGTCTGTTTTGACGTTGTTACTTGTTTTAGAATGATTTATTGTTAATTTGTTCTCTTCATTTATTTATTTCCTTATTTCCTTTCCTCACTGGGCTATTTTTCCCTGTTGGAGCCCCTGGGCTTATAGCATCTTGCTTTTCCAACTAGGGTTGTAGCTTGGATAGTAATAATAATAATAATAATAATAATAATTCAAGTGAAATTCATCCAGTTTGAGATATGAAACTTTTCGGAAATATTGCTCAATAACTGCAACATAACCTTCAAACGAAATAACAGACATAATGAACCACAGAAACGAATATGTTACAAAGAAATATAAACTTCGGAAATGAGAAACCCCAAAAAATTCAAAAGGGAAACCTGTTCCCTCCGAACATAAACTCAGCAAACATAGTTTAGAAATTTTGGAAAGGAAAAATAGGAGCCATAAATTCGTTTCGCATAAAAGAGAATACAATAAGCGTTATTTTTAGGGTTCGCGAGGAAATTCAGGAAATATGTTTACAGATTTGCTTCCATGGCAGCGTCCTTAAAATATCTTCCGGGGAAGGAGATATGAAATGCCACTTGAAAATACTTCATAACAACTTCTGGCGTATAGAAAAGTAAGATAATGAACTCAATTAATATATATATATATATATATATATATATATATATATATATATATATATATATATATATATATATATATATATATATATCAATTTAGCGAACTCTTCATTTAGCGCCCGGAGCATCAGCTAAAGGAATTCGGGAATACCTTACTCTGTAAGATATCTTGAAGGACTAACTACCCTTATTTCATTCAATGAACTCCTATTTATTACATATCAGATGAAAATCGTAGTGTTCACTGATTATGAACCACACACAGATTTGTTTAATGGTCTTCATAATTAACCTACTACACATAGAGTAATGAACAACACAACCTGGGTAGTGCCGCTTTACGATAGGGAAGTCGTCTTTGATACATTCAGAAAAAAGATTAATTAAAGGCTGCCAAACCTTTAGTAAAAGATAAAGCTCTCTATGGCAAGGTAAGCCTCCACCAGAGACCATTTTGAATCAGGATTTCTCATGACGGATGCTTATAGAAGAAAATTAATCTATTGTCGCATCTGCATAGTGTGATGCTCACAGAATAGCAATGGACGTGAGTTTACTACGATCAACCCTGTATTGAATTGCAAGCATATATAAAAAGCTTAGCATTCTTTTGTTTTTAACGTGCTTGGATGTAGTGCAGTATATATAAAAACATCATCTTGTCTGATTTATAAAAGGAGTGAAACCTAATTGTCTTAGCACTTAGTGGATTACATAAAAGATGAGTGTTTGCAGGAATAAAATGTCTAGGGAAGTTGAAAGGTATAGGGCAATGAAAGTGGTAACACTTGCAGTCTCAGGACGATTGTTGTGGAAGAAGTTAGTTCAAGGACTGTGCAAGTAGGACTGGGTGGGGAAGCAGAAACATTTGTGATATTAAATGTGTAAGGTTAAGAAATGGAAATAATTAAGTAAAAAATCCAATTTTCGGAAGAAAAAAAATAAAATAGTGCTGGGTTTAGATATGATAGGGATAAAGAAAGAGATGGATTTGTCTTTATAAAAATTGTGATCTTGGATTAAATTAAAATGGAAAGTCTTGATTACTGAAAAGAAAACCATTAATATTGAATGAAAGCATAGATGAGTACACCTAGGATAGAATAAAAGGGGGAAGAAAAAGATTCTGCTTGAAACTGTGTTTGTATACAGTAGAGTACACAGAAAGCATGTTTCTGGATGTAATGCTAAGATGAGTTGGGATGGAGATATATCCGATTAATTTTTAGTTGAAGCAAATGTTAATATAGATATGAATTAAAGAGAAAACTGTTAGAATATTGTTATAACAGTACTGAAGAAGCAAGAGAACAAAAGTAAGCAAAAAGAGCCCTCAAATGCAAAACAGAAAAATTTTAGTTTTAAAGAAACAAGGCCGAAGGACCTTACGTGGATTTTTCAATATTTATTATGAGGTCATGTGGTCACCATGGAATATCTGCTGGTATCAGAAGGGGGAAAGAGGAAATGAAGATAGTGAGTGGTGAAATGAAGGGATAGAATAAAAATAGATTAACATCAAATTAGCTTGGTGATGAAAGAGAAAATATACAAGGAAACAAAAGGTTGT
>NC_090760.1:33872459-33877459 GCF_036898095.1 Palaemon carinicauda | reverse complement strand
ATAAGAAAGATTAATCAAGTGCCATATGTGGATGAGATAATTATTAGTAGATGGAAAGGGTTTGGTTATGCTCGTCGCACCCCCCAAGAGAGAATATTTCACCAAACTTTAGGTTGGGCTCCACAAGGCACGAGAAGAGTTGACAGATCCGTTCCTACATGGCTAAGGACTATGAAACGTAGGAGATGATGAATAAAGAAGAATTGATTTAAAAGCTCAAGATATAGACGACTGGTAAATTCTACCCGAGTGCTTTTGCGTCAATAAGCGTGGGTGAACATGATGATGATGATGATGATATATGTATATATATATATATATAAATATATATATATATATATATATATATATATATATATATATATATATATATATATATATATATATATATATATATATATATATATATATATATATATATATATATGTGTGTGTGTGTGTCTGTCTGTCTGTATATATATATATATATATATATATATATATATATATATATATATATATATATATATATATATATATATATGCTTGTATGTACAGTATGTCTACGTGTGCGTTTGTGTATTTTATGCAAATTACTAAATAGATGATAGGGATGGAACTTATACTTTTGGTATAAAGGAAAATGTAAATCAATTATTCATTCAAGTTCTTTTTTTTTTCTTTTTTTCTCACTATAATGGAGATTTCTTAATCAGTTGTTTACACGAAATTCTTTTTTTTTTTTTTTTTTTTTTTTTTAGTACAGAGATCGTAGAAATTATACGAAATAAAATATTTGATAAATGTGAAAGCATAGCAATGTTATTGGAAAAAAAAGCTGTAATATAATGCAACACAAAATCCCTACAGATAATGTATGGAGATGTTCTGACTAAACTTGAATTAAATTCAGATTAATAAGATAACAAAACAAGTACATTTGAATACGCTTTGGTATTCAACGCGTTATTGGATGTTGGATAAGGTACCATTACAAATTGTTTGCAATTGTAGGCTGGCTTTTCATAATAAATTTTCTAAGACTTTATATAAAACTTGAAGCTTAAACATTGCTATAGCGCTCAATGAAACATGACATCCTAAATTTGGGAATTTCATAGTAAAAAAAAAAGGCCAGAAAAATATAACAATTTTAGAATTACCACTAGTTCAATTTACAATCAATAACCTAATTCATACTATCACAGAATATTGGTGTTTTACTTACTATAAAGGACAAAAGGGCGAGAACCAATTACAGCAGCAAGATTCTAGTCACCACTGACAATTGTAACAAATAGTTCCGAAATATAAAATTAGTAATAAACTATGTTATAAATATCGAATAAAGATCAATGTTAGAAACTAATTACATGGAAAACTACAGAAAGTTGATTGTTGTTTGCAAAGGCGTAATGTAAACAAGTAGAAAGAGCAATCAGAGATTTCACACCTCCGCAAGTGAATTTTATTAATATCTAACTCAAGTCCATGCAGTCTATATTTCATATATTGACCGTGAATAATACCAATAATAATCGGATAACATCCAAAGTTAATGGGTTCTCTTGGAGCATAATATCAGTCCGTTGTTTAGACTAGGTGAAAATCGGGCGAAATATTTAGATGTAATCCTGCAAACAGACAAACAAGGAAATAAGTCAACAAATAAATAAATGTAGGTACAAATATAACCTTGGCGGAGGTAATAAGTTTCTTGTAGAAAATGTCAATAAATACGTAGCCATTAGTGACCTTTATTATTAGCATTAGAAATAATGAATGAAGGAGATATACAATAACAAGCGTGGTTGTAAACATTCGCATGAGTATACAATCAAAGTAGGTAGTAGGTTGGCCAGGGCACCAGCCACCCGTTGAGATACTACCGCTAGAGAGTTATGGGGTCTTTTGACTGGCCAGACAGTACTACATTGGATCCTCCTCTCTGGTTACGGTTCATTTTCCCTTTGCCTACATACACACTGAATAGTCTGGCATATTCTTTACATATTCTCCTCTATCCTCATACACCTGACAACACAGATTACCAAACAATTCTTCATCACCCAAGGGGTTACTGCACTGTAATTGTTCAGTGCCACTTTCCTCTTGGTAAGGGTAGAAGAGACTCTTTAGCTATGGTAAGCAGCTCTTCTAGGAGAAGGACACTCCAAAATCAAACCACTGTTCTCTAGTCTTGGGTAGTGCCATAGCCTCTGTACCATGGCCTTTCACTGTCTTGGGTTAGAGTTCTCTTGCTTGAGGGTACA
The DNA here is from genome assembly GCF_036898095.1 of Palaemon carinicauda. Taxonomy (NCBI): domain Eukaryota; kingdom Metazoa; phylum Arthropoda; class Malacostraca; order Decapoda; family Palaemonidae; genus Palaemon; species Palaemon carinicauda. The sequence goes on along the minus strand of NC_090760.1, from coordinate 33,875,207 downwards.
CTCGAGCACACACTCCTATCTTATTTCTCTTCCTATTGTTTTGTTAAAGTTTTTTTAGTTTATATAGGAGATATTTATTGTTGTTACTCTTCTTAGAATATTTTATTTTCCTTTTTTCCTTTCCGCACTGAGCTATTTTCCCTGTTGGAGCCCCTGGGCTTATAGCATACTGCTTTTCCAACTAGGGTTGTAGCTTAGTAAGTAATAATAATAATAATAATAATAATTGTACATAGTATGCAAATACGCTTTTTTATAAAAATATATAACACTGAAATTATTTACATTGCAGAAAATGCGCTTTGCTTTTGTAATGGTGGGTACACTTTACAAGAGGAAGTGTTGCAGAGTAACGGAAAAGGGGGAAAATATTTTACTTTCCGGCTAAAAAAAAAAAAAAAAAAAAAAAAAAAAAAAAAAAAAAAAAAAAAAAAAAAAAAAAAAAAAATATAACAACTGATCATTTTATACTTATTTGTTTTTTCTTAGTACGTATAAGAAGGATTTAAGAATGTTATATCTTCGCAGAATATATGCCAGTCTGCTAAAGTCCAATCAAACATCATTGGATAAGACTTAAACCAGAATCATATTCTCAAAATTTCAGAGAATAAAAGAATATTGTTCGAAATGGACATCAAGCAAGAGTGCAGAATAATGCTAAGGCCATTTTATCTTAAGATATACCATGTTACGTAGAGGTCAAAGGCACCGTACGCTCACTACATTTATTTTGGCACAGGTGTTACAAAAGCAAGCATAGGCGCTAGTATTAACGAAGCAATTAAATCAAGTGCATTTGGAGACAATTTGTTGATCCGAACAAACTCTGAGCAAAATTCCTTAGAGATTGTGAAAAACTCATGAAAGAAATTAAGGACTTTTAAGATTATGAACATAGCCTGCTTTCTAAACTGTTTCTATTAAAATTAATTCGCAAGCTACGTGAAATCGTAAATGGTGTTGGAATTAGTCAAAATGATCAGCCAGAATCAGTGAGGTTAATGAATTTTTTATTATCATATAGTAATAAGAAAAGGCTATGTTGTTTTTCTTATAAGTGCATCCTTTCCTAAATATTTTCAGGAATACCAAATAAATTATGTTTTTTCAGGAGTTATGTTTACTAAAGTCAATAAAAGCATAAAATCTTTAGTTTCCACTATATGTTCAGCTTCATTAAACATGAAACAAATTTCTGTGCGATGTCATTTGCCTGGAATCTGTTGCACATTAGTTTAACTAATCCTGTTTGTAATTTCACCCTTGTTAGCCTCCGAAGATATTCATCCTAATTCGATATTCAATATATCTGCTTTAAATTTCAGGATATAAGCAACGTCACTCGATAAGAGCAATTCCTGACTCTTTGGACACGAGCAAAGACAGTAAAAGGAAGACCAACTCTGCCCCCATTATTTATTTTTTTTTTTTCACTAGATGTGAGTTTATTCATTAGCAGTAAGTAACTTGTACTTTATATATGTCAGGACTCAGGACTCTTGTACTTTAAATAGAACGGCAAGTTAGCACAAAATTAAATCCGTATATTTAGTATTTATTACTATTATCAAACACCCGACTGCGTCTTTTGCCTTTAGGTTATGACTGAGTCTAAGACTTTACACATATTTTCAAAATTCAAGTTGAAGTTTGGTTTTGCATTTCATGATTTTATGATACTATAAATATAACTTGCAATAGATGTGAAAGACAAACATCCAAAATGGGACCTGTAGCTTAGACAAAACTTGGAGGAGGGGAGAAGTTATGTGGGGGGTCGTCTAGTATAGCATTCAGGCTTTTTAAGTAGCCTAATATTTTACTCATACCCTAGAGGGATATGGTCAGAAAGGGGCTCTGCTTTTTTTGCATTTAATATTAATTTTTTTAATATTAGATATAACTGTTTCTGCCTACATTAGTAAAATAAGAGCCTCTTTAAATGGTCTTAGACTTGATTAGGATGATATATAATAGATAAATTCCAGCGAAACAGGAATTCGCCCTAAGAAATAGACGAGTGCTTACTAGTTAGACATTTTTCTCTGCATGACTAATGGGGAATAGGCATAATAACTTACGTATATTGATCGATTAAATTGCGAACACTGCTTCATTGTCTAAGTCCATTGTTTACTTTGGCGAGAATGATTATGAGTTTGTGCGCGCGTTGTTTGCATCGCTTTTGCCAGCTGTTCTGTTTATTTTTTATTTATTTTTTTATTCATTTATTTTTTTATGAGGTAATCATTACCTTTTCATTATAACCAAGTAAGAACTTCCAAAAATATACACAAGTTACCAGATATTGTTTTACAACAGCCATTTTCTCCTTCTTCCCCTCAAGTTCCAATATGGCTACCATCACACGTAGACGTCTCCAAGAGGGAATTACAATCTGTTCCGAGATTCAGCGCAATTTCATTTCTTTCGGTAATTGATAATGTTAAAAACGCTCTTCGTTCAGTATAAAATATATAGCTTTTGCTGCTTATGTGAAGAAAAAAAAATCCCTGAAATAATTCCCCACGAGAATGACGTGTGCAGCGCATACCGCCGGCCGTAAAAGAGGAGCAGTGAGATTCTATTTGTTTTTACAAGAGAAGCTAGCTAGGGCAAAACGGAAACCAACTGAGGAACGTTCATGAATCATAGGTAGATTTTATACTTTAATTTTCCGTCCATTGCATTGCTCATATACATATTTTTTCCAGCTGGTTATCTTGTGTTTAGTATGCATTACTG
>NC_090760.1:33844959-33867459 GCF_036898095.1 Palaemon carinicauda | reverse complement strand
CACCTTATTGCTCTTAAAATTTTCTTTTGGAAATAGAATTGAAAGGTAATCAATCCTCCCCCAAAGCTCAATTTAGATTACATCCCACTCGTTCCGGTGACACCGGGGTCATTGTATATAACAATGTAGGACTAGAGGATCCCCGATTCACCGGATCATCCCAGAGGAAAGAACCAGAATCATTTTGGAGTATGGTTACACCCCTGCATATGATGTGGAATGGGTCAATTTTTTTCAAGGGTTGCAGCGAGGCTGAGAGAGATAAAAGGAATGGAAAACCTGCCACAACTGTAAAATGTAAGTACAGGGGGCCTGTCTCCCCACAGCTGCTGGATCTTGGGATATGGAGAAAATATCCTGTAAAGGATTATATACCCCCTCCTCTCAGGTGCTACAACTGCCAGCGGCTTGGGCACCAAAGTGAACATTGCACTACCATGGAGAAATGTGGCATCTGTTCAGGGTTTCACAACACTGAGAAATGTCTGGAGACTTTCAAGAAGTCTAAGCAGTACAACACTAAGTATCCCAATTGTGATAGGAAACACTATGCGTGGAACAAATCATGTCCCGCACTCATTGATGTCCTGAGTAAAAAAAGCCTCTTTGACAGACCCCACGCATCAATCGCACTCAAGGTCCAAAGATTGGGCCCCAATATCAAAATCAAATCAGTCAAAACCAGGTACAGAATAGTCATAACCTGAATCTGAACAGTCAGAACCGTAATCATTTCAGGCAAAACCAGAATCAGACCAGACACATCCATGCTACTAGGTCTCTGGGTAACCACACCTATCAAGGGCACATTCATGTCCCCGGAAATCATTCCTATGCGGACGTAATCTTTCAAGGCAGGAATCGGCATTCTGTTGCTCCTCTTCCGCAGGTAAATCTAGCAGTTCCCCCAGAAGCTGAATTTGTTACACAATTCCTTTGCCTAGAGCCTAGTGATAACCAGAACCCTCCCCAACCTTTGATAACCACACAGCCACGACCCTCCCCGGCCCTTCAGGCCCCCTCCTCACAGGCCCCTCCCTCCTTGACACCCACCCCTAATTGTCCTCTGGTGACCTCCCGTGCCACTTCATCTTCCGCAGCAGTGGCCAGGCCCGCTGCCTTTCCTTTTAAGAGGTTACTCCCTCAACAGGTGCCACCCCCTTTAGCAACCTTAACCAAGGTCCTACTACTGTGGAAGACACTGACACCTCACCTCTTCTCTCTGTCCTCACACAAATGACATCCATCCTCTTAGAGGCTAAAAGTAAACTCATTACGGATATATTACCCAAACTCATGGAGTTATTTTTCAAATTGACTGCCCTGGCAATGAGCCAAAATGGAGAGCTCACACAGTAAATCGGATACAGATCTTGAACTCCCAGCTTTTCAGCATAGTAGGGACCTGAAGGTGATGCATTGGAACATCAATGAAGTTTGCCACAGGTTTGCTGTTCTCCAGGTACAAACAGAAACATTTAAACCAGATATTGTGTTTCTCCAGGAGAACATACTTCGTGACACAGCTCATTTTTCTTTCAGGAACTACACTGTTTACAGTTCTCCACACTCTGACGACACACATGGCCTCATGAACCTAATCAAGAACACCATTCCCTCCATCAGGATCCCCCCCCCCCCTTGCGGTGATATTGAAACTTTGATCGTTCAAATAACACTTGCCCATACGACATTGACAATTCATAACATCTAAAGAAACATTAACAAAACTCTAGAAGCCCAGCACATGTTTGGGGAGGTCGAAAACAGTTACCCTATCATTGCCGTTGACTTTAAGGCACGTCACCCTTTCTTACATAGCCGGTATTCAAATCAGACAGCTAACCACTTGCATACCTTCCTCCAAGAATTCCCAGGTGTCTCCCTCCTCAATAACCCTGTAGTCAGCACTGATGTTAGAGGAGGCACCCTTGACCTGCTATTCGTCCTCCGGCAGTTGCTTGATACAGCCACCTGGCAACTCCACCCCACATTAACCAGTGATCACTTTGCAACCTTCTCTACTATACCCCTCACTCAGCTCCCTCCCATCCTTCCCCAACTCCCTAAATGGAACCCTGACTTTGCCAAGTGGGATGTTTTTGGGAAAAGCATGACATCCTAGGCCCGTCGACATGTAGACAACCTCCCAGAGGATCCCATTCCTATCCTGGAGGAATTCACACATCAACTTGGTGCTGCCTCTGATGCATCCATGCCACGGAAAAAACAACATACTGATAGAAACCACAAAGATGCCTGGTATTACTGCCCCAGGATCAAGGAGATAAACAGGCGAGTTAACAAAGTCCACAAAATTTTCTGCCGCCACAGGAATGATGCCCTACATCAGTTCCTGTGGGAGGTTGTTAACCACTCACTGGTGGTGGCCAAAGAGGTCAAGTGGGAAAGATGACTTCGGTGGTATAGTGATGTTTCCAATCACACATCCCTCTGGGCCATATAGGTCTGACATCCCTTACACCATGAAGAGCTTAACTCAGCACTTGCCAAATGTAAAAACGCTGCTTCAGATTCAGACAACATCACTTATTCAATGCTGAAACACCTAAGTACACCAGCTTCTCTAGTATACTTCCACATTATCAATTTAACGCACACTCGGAAAATCCGACCTCCTCAGTGGATCAAACAGGACACTGTCCCAGTTCCCAAATCCAATGAACCAAATTCCTACAGGCCCATCGCTCTTGTCAGCCGCATTTGTAAAGTGGGTGAAAGGATGGTTCTCAAAAGACTAAAATGGGAAGTCGGCTCCCTGCACCACAGAATATATGCCTAAACAAAAGGTAACGGTACTCAAGAATGTATTTCAGACGACATTGCAACGATTGACCACAAAAGCGCCATTATAGTCTTGCTTGACCTAGAAAAGGCCTATGAACTGGCCAGTCCTGAAGCAATACCTATGGCCCTAGTAAGGAAGGGAGTGAAAGGCCACCTTTCCTGGTATAAACGGTACACTGAAAACAGAGTTGCCAGGGTCACCTTTCAAGGGGCCACCTCCCCCAATCTACCTCTTGAGAATGGCACCCCTCAGGGTGGCATTCTCAGTCCTTTTTTATTCAATCTCCTCATGAAAAGCCTTTTTGATGGGGGATACCCTGACAGTGTACAGCCTTTTTTCTATGCAGAGGATGTGTGCATAGTTGTCACCCATTCAGTCTTCAACAAACATCACAAAATGCAATCTACAATAGATAGAATCTTTGCTAAAGTAAAGGATCTTGGACTTAAAATCAATCACAATAAAACTAAGGCTATGGCCATAAAGCATACAAACCCTCCTCCCCCACTCCGGCTATTAGGTGCGCCTATCGAGTGGATAAAACAGGTTTGTCTATTTAGGGATCAACATTAACTTAAGACTTTCAGCTACTCCCAAAATTTCAATGTTAAAATTCAGAACCAAGTCCAGTATCGGAGCTCTCAGAAGAATCACCTCTTTTAGTCAGGGTGCCTCTCATTATATTCTAAGGTTATTTCATGTCCAGGCAGTGCATTCCCTTGTGGAGCATGCTGCCCCTGTTCTAGGCTCTCTATCTACCATAAAGAAAGCTGCGCTGGAAGTTATTTAGTATAATGCCATGCGGACCATCCTTGGTGCTCCCATGTGGACAAGACTCTCTCTTCTCAGGACTGAGACCCACCTACCCCTTCTCGTTGACAGAATCAACATTCATGACAGTTCGATCATTATCAAGACCTTCAAGAATGACAGGAATGGGCCACTTCGACATAAAATTAGACACCTAATCCACCTCTCAGATGATATAGACCCCCAGCCACTCCTATGCAGGTCACCTTGTTCGGGAGCTTAGATAATCTCATTCCCAAAGCACAGTAGCTGCCCTTGAAAAAGATTCATTTTTTCAGGATTATGTAGAACAACCCCCATGGGTTCCAGGCTAGTTAAAATTCAATTACACTGCCCTCCCTGTATCTAAAGCCTCCTGTACCCTGAAATACCCCTTAGAACTAGTCTTCACTCTATTCAGAACACCCCTGCTAACAATGTTTACTTCACAGATGGCTCCGTTGACAGGGCTGTACCAGCTGCTAATGCTGCTGTCTACTCTAAAGTCTTCCAAGCCAGATGGAGGGTATTAAGCGATGCCTCCACGCTGCAGACCGAACTTGTAGCAATCCTAAAAGCATTGGAACACTCTGTCATATCCCAGGGGCATACCACAATCCACACTGAATCGATGGGTGTGCTTTCTGCCATCAAAAGTTCCCCAGTTAAAGAGAACACCCTTATTGTTTCCAACATAAAGCTCCTTTCAGAACCGCAGACAGGTCACCTTAAACTGGATCCCCAGTCACTCTGGGGTTCAAGGAAATGTTCAACTGCTGCCGCAACCAGCTCCTCAGTGATGTCAGGCAGGCCCAATTAGATTCTTCTAGGACTGCCGCTTGGTATATCAATGTAACAAATCTTGTCCCTCGGTCCCTCCCCCATAACAACCCCAGGACGCTTGCATTAATTTCTCACAGACTCAGACTCGGCAACTCCTCCTCCTGGGAAATGCTCGACCTTGGTGATAGACACTGTTCCTACTGTGACCTACCAATCAATCTCCCACTTGACCACTACCTGCTTCACTGTACAGAAACTTTTCCCCTTAGGCTGACTCTCAACCCTGGTCCTCAGCTCACCCCAGTCTCTGTAGCCAGGCACGCCCTGGAAAACATACAAACATTATCAGGTTTCCCGCGCTCCTACCCACCACCTCCGTAATGGCCCATCTTGGTTCCTGCGCACTCCTCTCCCATCTTATCCTACACCATACACCCTCTAGATAACCACACTGTACACTCTACAGGCTGCGTGACAGCTATACTTATCCCATTCTGTCCTAAAATCCCTTCTAACCCCACACTAGTTTACCCCTCTTACTAACTTGCTTGTTCTCCTAGTTAGGTATTCAAGTTACTTCCCACTCTCACTCATGATGCAATTCTTCCCCTCCAACCCATGCTGTACCTCTTGCAGGGTCCTCCCCTCTCCTCATACTCCTCCTTAAGCTTGTCAGGGATTTTAGTATCCCACTCTCAATCTAACACAAAATAACCTTCTCACTCCTTACCCAAACCCTGCCACTTCCTGGGTCTTACTACTGTCAGTCCTTTCTCTCCTCACCCAAAAAGCTCATTTCCTCCCTTAGGGGACAGCACCGCTGTATATTAAGTATGGCACCCTTCCTTGATCCCTAAATTAAGCCATACATAGTTATGGCTTGTCTAATGCTCAAAAAATACATAAACGGGCTGATATGGAAAAGAACCCCATTGACAATGTCCCCAACTCTGTGGGGGACCCCCCTTCTGCCCTCGGTCATAGCTCAGACAGGGCCCATCTGGGGGCTACTGTGCTAGTGATTGGCCTTTTGGGGTCAGTCGTAAACAGGGGCTTCGGCCCCAGTCTAATGAGAAAAGGTAACTAATGACTGTTCTCAACCCTGGTAGAGAACCCTGAGCTCTTGTGCTGAGCTAGAGCCAATACCTCCTCGGAGGGATTGCTCTCATGACTGGCCTCTGACTAAGTTTCCTTACTTGGGCTTCGATCCCAGTGCTTTCAAATTTCTCCTACTAAAAACTTTCCTCTCCCCACTCAGTCCCTTCGACTTACTGAGTCTCACTGCTATTCATCCTTTCTTTCCTCCTCATGCAGGTGTCAGTAGGCACAATGGTTCAATTCTCAACTGCTTTCCTTCCGTCTCCTCTGTTGTGCCTGATTTTTTTGTCGACCACCTACTGCTAGTTGCTGCAGGACATTCCCCTGGACTTCTCCCTGCCGTCACTGGTCATGATATGTGTTGGTAAACTGATTCTCGAGTTAAGATTTAGCACTAAAGTTGCACCTCCTTAATAAACAAGGCTTGCTCTGTCCCGAGCAATGCCTATAGCAAGAATTACTCTGTGTGCTAAGAATCTTGCAAGGCCAAGCCGCACCGGCTAGGTCTTCTATTCTTTGGGGCTAAGACTGATGGTCAAAGAGGCCCCGTCCGGGCACAAAGCCTGAGCAGGCTAGAACGAACGAACGAGCGTCTGGATTCTCTTATTGACCTCGGTATCAGAGTTCCAAGGCGGGATCACTAAAACACAATAGCTTTTGACTGGCCAGGAATCGAAACCTCGTCCAGAAACCTGGCATGAAGAGTGACTTACTGGTATATATATATATATATATATATATATATATATATATATATATATATATATATATATATATATATATATATATATATATATATATATATATATATATATATATATATATATATATATATATATATGTGTGTGTGTGAGCGTGTTTGTATGTAAATATCAACCAAAATGGCATTTGATATTGAATTCTACCATTGTGAATGTATATCGATTGGAAATTCAATCATGATAAACGCCTCTGGTTGGGCAAGGATTTATTCCTATGCCTCTTAGTCGAAACAATGCCAGGCCGGACTCAAACCAATTAAGATTTCATCTCTAGCTCGACTGGTAAGAATATCGTTTCCAGCGGGAGACATTTATCATCAATGAATTTCCAGCGGATATACATTCGCAAAGTTGCAATTTGATATTAAATGCCATTGTGGTTGATACTCACATTTGGAATCATGATTATCAGGGATTTATATATATATATATATATATATATATATATATATATATATATATATATATATATATATATATATATATGTAAATATATATATTTATAAATGCATATATATATATATATATATATATATATATATATATATATATATATATATATATATATTTATACATATATACATATGTATATATATATATATATATATATATATATATATATATATATATATATATATATATATATATATATATATATGTACTGTATATACCTTACTGTTATATGGATAATGTTACTGCATATACTGCAAGAACCATTAGAAAGTAATGAAAGATTCTAGTACCTAGTCTCTTCGTGTGTGTTTTTTATATATACAGACTGATCTCCATGTGAAGGACATTAATAAGTAAAATATGAAGACAACAAAATGAAATGCTAGGAACGCCATATTAACTAACTAGCTTTTTCAAACCAGCAAGTAATCCAGTTACGTTGGGTATTTGTACAGTACATCAAAATGGTCCGAATACAAAATAGCTAATGGGTGGAAGATACATAACTTTGAATTGTTGAACAATATTTGTCTTAAATCATTTATCCAATTTATATATACTCCTAATTATGTGGAATACTCAGGCTGTCTTTACCTTAACAATTTAGCATTCTATTACATATTTTTTTTAACGATATCCTCTCATTATAATGATGGTTTAGAACTTTTACAGCCGATCGAAAGAGTACTATTTATAAATAAAATAACCCACAATGTTATTTTATTTATCATAAATACACGGAAAATTGTGTAATTTAAGTACTATTTATGTTGATTTATTATGTTTGCAAGTACTTTTTATGACGTCATTTGATTGGAATTTCATATACGCAACCTACGCTATCAAATGGAGAGCTCAAATCAAATATAGAATTTATAGTAGAGACGACATTAGCATTAAAACATACTAGATCTATTCTGTAAAAAGATAAATATATCGTTATAGGAAAAAACTAATAAGTTATCTTGAATTAATTCATTTATATTATCAATTGCATGGATCTTTTTTGTCTTTTTCTAGCTTTTTGTAAGGCTACGACAATTAAGAAATTTTAATATTTGAAACTAACGCAAACTACTACCAGTCATTAAAAAAAAAAAAAAAAAAAAAAAAAAAAAAAAAAAAAAAAAAAAAAAAAAAAAAAAAAAAAAAAAACAGTATTACTTCGATAGGGCGATTAGATTAGAAATAAATGTAGAAAATACATTTGTGTGTTTAAAAAATATCAGTTTTATTTTTTATCCTGTATAAGAATATTTATATCGAAAGGAAGATCGAACTGAATCTTTTTTCCTAAATAACAAAATTGATAGAATGAACAAATGTATTTAGTTTACATAGATAAAAGAGACACATCTACATTCAAAGGGGAAATAGAGAAAACGTCATTATCGTACTGAAACCATAAAATCTTCGGCAAAATATTAACTAAAAGCTTTTTCTCCAAAGAATCCTCATAGCTATTACTTAAAAGAGGCGATAAGGGATTACCCATCGTTTATCGAAATATATACTCGTTAGAGTTTATTTAAAAGGGAAACATAATCATCGATGTACAATTTAAATAATTGTAGATAAGTATTTAAAGATAGAAAAAATCCTAATTAGGTCTACATAGCCCAACAGATAAAAAATAAAAAAAAATAAAAATCTCATTAAGTGTTAGTTGAAATTAATCTATATCGAAGTTGTTTCGACAACATCTAAAATCGACCAAATTTTTTTAACAAACACCAGAAATATTTCTTGAAAAATGAAAACATTTCTTTAACTAACCCTTTTGACTGTAAACAGCATACACAGAACTAATTTTCGGTCGAACTAGATTATTAGGTTTATAAGTTTTAATCAACGAATCCAGTTCGACCGAAAATTAGTTCTGTGTATGCTGTATACAGTCAAAGTGGTTATCTAAAGAATTGTCTTCATATAACAGTAAGGTATATATATAAATATATATATATATATATATATATATATATATATATATATATATATATATATATATATATATATATATATATGTATATATATATATAAATATACATGTATATATAAATATATATATATATATATATATATATATATATATACATATATATATATATATATATATATATATATATATATATATATATATATATATATATATATATATATATATATATATATATATATATATAAATATATATGTATATATAAATATATATCTATATATATATATATATATATATATATATATATATATATATATATATATATATATATATATATATATATATATATATATATATATATATACATATATATGTATATATATATACATATATATATATATATACAGTATATATATATATATATATATATATATATATATATATATATATATATATATATATATATATATATATATATATATATATATATGTATATTCAAATATATATATATATATATATATATATATATATATATATATATATATATATATATATATATATGTATATATATATATTTATAGATATATATATATATATATATATATATATATATATATATATATATATATATATATATATATATATATATATATATATATATATATATATATATATATATATATGTATATTCAAATATATATATATATATATATATATATATATATATATATATATATATATATATATATATATGTATATATATATATTTATAGATAGATATATATATATATATATATATATATATATATATATATATATATATATATATATATATATATATATATATATATAACGGATTTTGAGCAAAGCGAAAAATCTATTTTTGGGTGAGATAACCATGTTGTCCTGATGGAAGTTCCTTCGTTAGTAGCTTCCTAGGTTATATGTGACTACAGTGATATATCCCAGAGAATTTACCGAAGGTACCCAGAATTCTAACTCCTGGAGCGAATATCCATTAAAATTTTAAGAAGGGATATCGCGTAAGGACGTAATGGCACACCTTATAGCAATTTGCACCCCAGATAGAGTTTTACGTTCGAGGAGGTGTGGCAAAAATAAAAGGGGATGCTCTTCAAAGGCCATCCCGTTCCCTACTACTATCGATGGTACAACAGCGCCATCCCTACGATAGTGGCCATTCCTTGTAGCATTGAGCATAGGCTGTTTCAGATACAGTACTACGGGAAGGAAACTGAAGATCTCTTCTACAGAAGAGATGGGTGGGTCCATCAGGACGACATGGCTATCTCACCCAAAAATAAATTTTTCGCTTTACTCAAAATCCGTTTTTTGGGCTCAAGCCATGTCGTGCTGATGGAAGCATACCAGAGCATTAATATATCTGTGGATTTTCCATCAGTGCCTAAACCTTATATCAACCTTTTCAATGGTCATACTGACCATATGAGACTAGTGACAATAACGTTATATGTCATCATCACTAATCATAAACAATGTTAGTGCTTCCTGCCTCCTACAGGGAAGAGTCATCTAGACAGTTGAAAAGGGATTTCGAGGTTAACTTAAATAGTATGATCAAACTTAAGTACACACTGAATATACAAATAGTCTCAAGTTGTATATTTGGCCAAAATGACATCAGTGTCTCCTATGTCTAACCTTAGATGCATACAAATATGTGAAGGATGCATTCTAGGTAGATAAAAAGTCTGGCATGTATAGATACAATTGTCTGGCGAAGATGGACGCACTACATCCTAATAGACATTTATTTCTAATAAATGACTACAAGAGATGGTTAGCAAAACGAATGTAGTCTGACAATAGGATTATACCTGAAACAAGTACAGGAATCGTATTTCTTTCTTGAAGGAATGAACTCAAGAAATGCCACTCTTAGATTGAAGAGAAGGTAAAAGATAACCGCTCTTCATAATAGCTGTACTGGTTACCATTAACTGCACTTTGTACTTCGTACACTGGCACTAGAGCTATCTGTATAATTCCACACCTGGGATTTTAGAACAGAGCTAGTGTTACTATGGTAACACTTAAATAAAAGAAGACATACTTAAAAAAGGATGGCTTCCTCTCCCCTTAACTGACAGTCCCAGTCAATTATCTGTTCATTGTAGAATAAACGGCAGAGTAAATAAGTTACCTGACGTCACCACATATTGCTTCAGATCATGGACTAGCAAAGCATAGTGTTTGTAGAACATCCTGGATGATTCTTATCCAGTGCATGTCCGAGGACAAGTGAGGACCCAAACCAAAAATAGTTTATCACAAAAATTAGGGGGTAGGATTTAATACACTACCTGCCGCCACTAAAAAGTGTTTCAGTTCATGCACTTGTTTTGCATAGTGTTTGTAAAACACTGGATGATTTCCATCCAGTGTATGAACGAAGACGCTCAAAGTCCATGTACTGAAAGAAGTTCAGTGATGAAGCAATCTTTCTCGGATCATGACCTGCGGGAGTACTGTCCGGATCTGCTCTACGAATAAAGTAGGTGAGCTTCGCCCTTAGTTGATTTAGAGATAAATTTGATCCCGAAGTTTCTCCTCTAAAGAGTTGTCCTCCCCTGGAGTCTGAAGTTCTACGAAGATAGACCTTTAGACACTCTACAAGACATAGAGAGACATCTTCCTTCAGAGGACAGATTCTCCAAGGACCCCACCTCTTAGTGGGTAGCTCGTTTTTAGCGAGAAATGATGGATCAGGAAAGAGATTCAGTTCTCCTAAATCTGTGAACTGAATGTGGCCCTCATCTCTCGATAGAGCAACTATTTCACTAACTCTAGCCCCAGAGGCTATTGCGAACAGGAAAATAACCTTTTGGGTTAGATCCTTAAGAGAACAATCTTCATTGTTCACCGATGAGGCATAATGTAAGACCTTGTCCAAAGACCAAGAGATGGGCTTTGGTGGTGCTGCAGGCCTGAGTCTAGCACATGCTTTCGGAATCTTGTTAAAGATTTCATTTGCCAGATCCACTTGGAAGGCATATAGGAGAGGTCTAGTCAAGGCCAATTTGCACGTATTTATCGTATTGGCCGCCAACCCCTGGCTATGAAGGTGGACAAAGAAGGACAGACAGAAGTTCATAGAAATTTCTTTCGGTCCTTTTGATTTAACCAACTCCACCCACTTCTTCCAGGAAGACTCATACTGTCTTCTAGTAGACTTAGTCTTGTATTCTTCTAAGAATTCTATATTGCCTTCTGAGATCCCAAACCTCTTTCTAACCGCTAGGGCAAGAAATTCGTGAAATGAGGGGTTTGGGTTCTCCGTGATAAACCTAAGGCAGTTTATTTTTGAATCTTCAGAAATATAGCTAGGATCGGAACTAGGACTGGCCTCATCTAGTCTATCAGCCTCATTAGAGGGTCCTCGTAAGGGGCTATTTAACAAGGTACTTTCTTAAAGATGCTCGTGATGAAAAGATCGAACTGCAGTTCCGGGACTTGTTCCCATCTGGGATGGAATATGTCTGCGTCCATGGACCATTCCAGCTTTATCTCCTTGGATTGAGATAGAGTATCCACCGTCACTTCGTGGATCAGTTGTAAGTGAACTACTGATAGGTGCCATTCCTTTAAGAAAGGGATGGGTAACTTCATCAGAACTGTATGAGATGTTCGATTGTGAAGTCATATTTGATATCTTCAAGCATTTGATGCGTGTTTTCTCCAGACCCTTAACGCATCCTTCCGATGTACTCATTGCACAAGGTCTGTCAGAATTGCGAACCAGGGAAAGTTTAGCGTTTTCCCTTGTTAGCGTTTCGGGAATCTGATCGATCAGCTGAGTCTCTTGACGGACCTTGTGAGCTCCTTTTAAATCCCCAAGAGGAAATTGAGTTGATGTGACTGAAAGCTTCGATGGTTTCTTAGCCATCGAAACTATAGATCTGGAGAGAGTCGAGACTTCTAGAGGAAAATCTTGCATATCCGATGTCCCGGGAACCGGTTCATCTATATGAAGATACTTAGGACTGTGAGTCTGATACGTATCTATTCTAGGATGAATATTACTCTTCGTGACATGAATCCTGGATAGAAGGAAGGGGGGTGGTTGGCTGGAAGGTTCCGGAGGACACCTTTCAGGTCTGGTAAGACTACGAACACCCTTAATTGGAACAAGGTCCATATGTTCAGAAGGATTAACATTCAGAACTTGTAGTTTACTAAAAACTTGTTGAGTGGCGACAGGTTCAGAATGACTCGGAGATTTCTCGAGTCCTTCTCGTGAACAGAAAATGGCCTTCCCTGGAACTCGACGAGCCATAGCTTTCTTACTACCTGTATGCTCTACAGCTCTCAGGTATACTTCTCCAGGAGGGTTTTGAACTGTAGGAGAAGGTAAGACGACGAAAGTAGGGACATTTTTGTTTCCCACCAATGGCTCATTTTGAATAGGCTCTGGGCCAAAGGATCGAAGGTCCTGCGATCCTGAGGGAAAGTTCCTCTTAGCCGAAGCGTCTTTATGCTTCGAATAATAAGCAGGTTTAGACTTTTGACCACTTGCCTGTAGCATTGTGGTCACTGGAATATTTCCAGTAATTTTGATCTTCTTTTTAGGTTGGGGACCCACAACCACAGAATATTTTCTCTTTGAGGGAATGCCCCATTTCCGGAGAAGACTTATGTTCTCCATGGTGGCATTCATAATTACTTCCTTAATGACCTTTTGTGGAAAGAGGTCTTTACCCCAGATGGTGGAAGATATTAGCTTCATTGTTTCGTGTTTCACTGTTGCAGCAGCGAACACAAACTTTTTACATGCTCTCCTAGCCTTCACAAAGGCGTAAAGGTCCTTTACCAAAGTAGCCTTATGCATTTTGGCTATGACCATGAGAATGCCTGGGGTGTTTTTGTAGGTTGAACACAACTCTATGTAGTTTTGTAGAGAAAGGGATGCCGCAAGTCTCTTCTTTGACTCGAGTGCATTAAACAAGAGCAAATCGGACAAAATAGGGAGACATACATTGCATTGTCGACTTGCGACATCCTTGTCTAATTTTCCTACCGAAAATGTCAAATGGACGTCCTTCCAATCCTTTTCCTGACCGGGAAAGGCTGGTGACAAAGGCTTGCACTCATCGAGTGTAGGACATGGTTCACCCGCCTCTACAGCTTTGGTAACCGAAGTAAATGCCTTCTCCATAAAGGGGAAAGCGAGTGAAGTAGGAGCAAGAAAGGAAGGGTGTCTGTTATTCAGTGAAAAGACCTTCGTCTCTGAATAACCCACCCTCTTCAGATTACCTGAAAGGATAGTCTGTGTCTTACCTTGGTCAAGAATCATGACCTCCTTTTGTTCCGTTCCTTTTCCTGACTTTGGTTCATACAACAGTCGAACCCAACAATTAGGGAAAGCATCAAAGCTTGGCCAAAATTGGATTTTGTCCAAAAGAACAGCACCTAATTTCTCTGAGATGTAGAGATTGCCATTTGAAATCGACATCTGCTCCGCAAACCTCCAGGGATTGGTTATGGAGCATGTAGGAAGCTCTTGATTCATGGGTCGTTTGACTGACCCGTGGAAAGCAACAAGAGAAGCTTTACAAGGTTCTATCTTGTGTTTTACTTCCTGCTTTTTGCTTTGTTTACCAAAGCTCTCTATCTGATTCTTCAGTTGGATACATAACTGTACCACATAATCCAATAGAGGGGTAGAAGACGAAGATGTTGACATCGGTGGCTCTTTAGCCGGCATAGGCGGAGGAAAGTCCGACACAACATATTTCTCTTCTAGCTTAGAGCACTTCTTGCCCTCGATCCCAAAGGTTTCCTCGCCATCAGGGGATGTAGTTGGCTCCTGAGGCACTACTCTTTCCTCACTTAGCTTTGGAAATAATAGCTTACGCATCCTATCATTAGGTAGGAAAGGTCCCGGAGAGATCTTTCGGAAGCCTCTCACCCAGTTACGTAATTTATACTGAGCTATATCCCTAGACTCTGTAGACTTGGGATTATCAAAACCTTCAGACATCAATGTCCAAAATATATTGCAACCCTGAGGGTTCCAATAATGTAGGGATCCGGAAATAATATTGCAGGGGGTATGCAACCTGCAAGTATTATGACCGTAAAAGTCCTTACTCTTGGCTTTGCAGGGGACCGCAGCACAAGATATCTGGTGTTCCTCCTGTAAAGAAAGGAAAACCAAATGAGTATACAAGGGATTATTACAATGATAATCAACATGTAAATGTCATCTACAACAGAATAGCTTAGGATAGTAAGCTATAAAGGGATAGTAGGAGATACATACTTGTGTACCCCACGCGAGAAAATGCTGCTACCTCCCCTCAGTATTAACTACATGGAGCTTTTTCTGTTGAGAAAATCCGAGTAGAAGGGTTCTTACCCCTAGGGGTAGAGAAGTATCAAGTAACTGTCCCCAAAAATGTTAATACTGTGGGGTCAGGATGACTGATTCTAAATCAGATTATTGAAGAACATATTCCTTCAATATAAGCAGTATCAGCAGAAAAACTCGCTGAAGGATACCCAAGGTATGCTAGATTATACTACTGTATCATGGTACTGTAGTTTTCTAAATGCAGTAAGTCTATATTGCAAATTATCGACTACTGTACCTATGTATAGTAATCTAGTCATTATGCTGCCTACCAGGCAGCATAAGACAGAAGGGTCCATCCAGCATAAAGCCAGATGGACTAGAAAATTAAAGACATATATTAGTATATCCGACTCAGGTCACTTGCTGTAGTCTTCCTACTTTATTAAATTATAGAGTTTCCTGATCAGGGAGACTCAAGAAAAAGGCTGTACCTTTTAAGGGTTAGGAGTGTATAACGCCTTGAAGTATTTAATATTGTAGGGTAATCCTAAACTGATTTCCAATCAAGATATTGAAGAAATCATATTCATTCAATATAGGATTAGGCTCAGCAAATGCCCGAGCTAGATATCCAAAATATATTGGAAATAACTACTATTACAAGAAATATAGTAGTTTTCTATCTACAGTATATACTATACTGAGATATACTGGCTATCTGTATAACCTATACAGTAGTTGATCCGGCATGTTGCCGGTCTTGCTAGGACTTGCCGGCATACTCGGCAGAACTAGCGAGACAGAGAGAGAGACAGTATGGAAAAAAAGGCTATCCTTTACTGTAAATGTGTATAGTAATTAAGGAAGTAAAAGTCTAATAGACTGCCTTTTTTCCGAAAGAAGGTTCTAATAGAAGGGGAGAATGTAACATTCAGACTTCTAAATAGCTACAGTACTGTTGCCGGCAACCCGCTGACAGTACAAGTGCAATCGGCGCGCTGCTGTACCAACCGTGTGTTACACAATTGTACATAATTATTTTGTATATATTATGCTTGTATCTGCGCTCTTCCCTCGCACTAAAAAGAACCTGAATGATCATGTCTCCGTTTTGCTCTGTAACATTGTTTGTCTCTCGAACAGGTCATGTCCTGTTGCCTTGAGGTTTTGTATATAAAGAAGAGTGTTCCTTAATGAATAACTCAGTCGTTTCCAATCTGCCTTTGAGTTCACAACTCCTCTCTCGGCCCGTCACATTGGTGACCCCGGAAGTCGACTCGCTCCCACTGCCTTCCACCCCCACCTCCCTTGCCCCTCCATCGTTGATACTATGACTGAGGCGGACTCTACCCCAGCAGTTGGCACTGCGGCCGCTCCATTGAAACTTTCACCGTTCGCTAGCGGAGAAGCGTTTGCTTGGTTTCAACGCGCTGAAGTCCACTTTCGTATCAGGGGCGTGACTCGCTCAACCACCAAAGCGGATTATGGTCTCGCGGCGATACCCGAGGACACCTTCCCAGAAATATCCGACTGGCTTTGTGAACAAGGAGACACCCCAATAGCGTATGACGACCTCAAATCATACCTTCTGCAGCAGTACTCGCCGTCGCAGCCGCCCGTATAGCAAAGCTTTTTCAGCTCTCGCAATAACCGTTGGGGGACCAAAGGGCTTCGCTTGCCCTCAGGGAAATGACCAGTATCGCTCGCCTTCAACCTGCCGCAGACGGCTCTCCTCGTGAGGTGAACCTACTCCGTGCCCTTTGGATACGCCGTTTACCTGAACCTGTGCGCGCTGCCATACCCGATGTCGATAGTTTACCCATAAAGGACTTGATGACCAAAGCCGACGCCCTTATGGACAGCCACTTCAAGACCTCCATCAACGCCTCCACTACCACGTGATGTGCCGAAGCGGCGCCAAAGCCGCCCACCACCCACCAATCGCCCGTGCCCCAACAAACGACTTCTACAGCCACTTACTACCTCCCATCCGCCGCAGTTTTGCTACTACCACTTCAGATTCGGGGCAACCGCGAAGAAATGTGCCAAAGATTGTCAGTGGCCAAAAAACGTGTAAGTAGGCCATCGCTTGTGGCGGTGGCCTCCCATGTTTCTAATCTTTTCTTTTTACAGGATGCAGGAACGGGCGTGCGATTTTTGGTAGACACGGGTGCTTGTCGTTCTCTTTAGCCAAGGAAACTCTTCAAGGCACAACGTAGTCTGTCTACATCTGCCGACGTCCGCTTGGTAGCTGCCAACGGATCTGCGATACCCACCTACGGTTACGAGAACATCACATTATCGTTCGGAAACGGTAAATTCAATTGGAAGTTTCTCGTTGCTGACGTCACAATGCCAATCCTCGGTGCGGATTTCCTCTCTCATTTCCACCTTCTGGTTGATGTCGCCCACCGACGATTGGTCAACGCAGACTCGTACTTGTCGACACCTCTTCAACCCGCCCCCTCTAACCTCGCTCTCCATATCAGCGCACCCACGGATGCCTACGCCCACCTCCTCACGTCGTACCCGGAGTTTTTCCGTCCAGAACTTCGCCAAACGCCCACGGTTCCTGCCAAGCACGGTATTTATCACCATATCAAGACGACGGGACCCCCAGTCTTCGCAAAATTCAGACGTCTGGCACCGGAACGATTGGCAGCCGCCAAACAGACGTTCGCCAAAATGGAGAAAATGGGCCTTTGCCGAAAGGCCTCCATCCCATGGTCGTCACCCTTACACATCGTTCTGAGGAAAGACGGCTCCCTCCGTCCGTGCGGGGATTACAGGCGCCTGAACATGCAAACAGAACCGGATCACTACCCCCTCCCAAACATTGCCGATGTAACCTCCTACCTGCAAAAAGCAAAGGTTTTCTCTACGCTCGACCTCCTGAAGGGGTATTATCAGGTGCCTATGAACCCAGAAGACATCCCCAAGACCGCCATCACCACTCCGTTTGGCACATACACCTTCAATTGCTCCTGTTTTGGCCTTCGTAATGCTGGGGTAACGTTTCAACGTCTCATGGATGGCATCCTAGGGGACCTCCCTTTCTGTGTATGTTATGTGCACGACATACTTGTGTTCTCCTCCTCAAAAGAGGAACACCTCCGTCACCTGCGCATCGTGCTCGACCGCCTGCAACAAAACGGCCTTGTAGTCCGGTACGACAAGTGTACCTTTGGCGCCAACGAAGTGTAGTTCTTAGGGCACCGTATCACTCCTGAAGGAGTCCATCCCCTCCCTGAGAAGGTAGCAGCCGTTCAGAATTTCCCCACGCCCTCGACCGTCAAAGCTCTGCAGGAATTCTTGGACATGATCAACTATTATCACCGTTTTCTGCCAGCCATTGCCGCCACTCTTGCTCCCCTCTACGCCTCCCTCAAGGGCAAGCCAAAGGACCTGAAGTGGGGTCCCCTTCAAGAAGCAGCCTTCTGCAATGCGAAGAAGGCCCTATCAACTGCTGCGGCTCTCACTTTTCCTATCCCACATGCCCCTCTCCTTCTCTCCACCGATGCCAGCGACGTCGCTATTGGTGCAGTGCTCGAGCAGGTGGTCAAAGGCTCGCCCCGCCCATTGGCCTTCTTCAGCAGAAAACTGTCCAAGGCAGAATCGGGTTATTCTACCTTCGATCGAGAATATCTGGCGATGCACTTGGCTGTCCGTCACTTTCGCCATTTCTTAGAAGGTACGCCCTTCGTCATTCGTACAGACCACTTGCCTCTGGTGCACGCCTTCACTCGACAGTCTGATGCCTGGTCCGCCCGTCAACGCCGACATCTCTCCGCCGTGGCTGAATACAATTGCACCCTCCAATACGTCCCTGGGAAAATGAATCCCGTTGCCGATGCCCTGTCAAGAAACACGTTGGCTGCCGTTCAACTGGGATTAGATTATAAAGCCTTGGCTGAAGCCCAACGACAGGATCCAGAGTATCAAGCTTGTAGGACATCCTGCACGTCCCTCCGTTGGGAGGATTTTCCCCTCGAAGACTCCAACACCACCCTCCTCTGTGACGTCAGTACTGGTAGACCGCGACCTTGGATTCCTTCTCCCATGCGCCGACAGGTGTTTGATTTCATCCACGGCCTTTCACATCCCTCGTGCCGTTCTACTGCACAGCTGCTGAAGGCAAAGTTCATTTGGCACGGCATTTCTAAGGATGCTAAGGATTGGGTCCGTGCGTGTACTTCTTGCCAAACTTCCAAAGTACATCGACACACGGATTCAGGAGTGGGCACCTTTCCTCAACCTCAGCTTCGTTTCGCACACATTCACGTCAACGTTATAGGCCCCCTACCCACAACACAAGGAATTCGTTACCTGTTTACCGTCATCGACCGCTCCACTAGTTGGCCTGAAGCCATTCCCATGGAAACTGCAACGTCCGCCTCATGTACATCTTCCTTACTCTCTGGATGGATTTCAAGATTCGGTATCCCTGAGCATATTACTTCTGACAGGGGAACAACTTTCACCTCTCAATTATGGACGTCATTAGCGAATCTCCTGGGCATCACCCTACATCAGACAACGGCCTACAACCCCACTGCCAATGGAATGGTTGAACGTTTTCATCGCACCCTCAAAGCAGCTTTGATGTCCCGCTGCAAGGATTGCAACTGGTTTACTCAGCTTCCCTGGGTCCTCCTTGGACTAAGGACCACTCTTAAAGACGCCCTTGACGTCTCGGCAGCCGAAATGGTGTATGGCGACCTGTTGGTCGTCCCTGCCAAATTTTTTCCTTCTACAACCCCCTCCGACGATCTCCAGCGCATACGTCACGTCGTGGGAAAATTTACTCCGTGCCGCCAGACTTACAAGCCCCCAGCGAAGCATCACATACCAACGGACTTGCACTCTGCAACGCACGTCTTCCTGCGCAACGACACCAGCAAGCCACCACTAACGCCCCCTTTCACGGGCCCTTTCCTTGTGATCCGACGCAGTCCGTAAGCATTCCTCCTAAACATTCGGGGCAAAGAAGACTGGGTCTCCATTGATTGTCTAAAACCTGCTTATCTTCTGCCAGATGACCCGCCTACAGTTCGCCTCTCTAGATCAGGGCGCCCTATTTAACATGTACAGTATGTCATTTTTAGGGGGGGAGCCATGTACCAACCGTGTGTCACACAATTGTACATAATTATTTTGTATATATTATGCTTGTATCTGCGCTCTTCCCTCGCACTAAAAAGAACCTGAATGATCATGTCTCCGTTTTGCTCTGTAACATTGTCTGTCTCTCGAACAGGTCATGTTCTGTTGCCTTGAGGTTTTGTATATAAAGAAGAGGGTTCCTTAATAAATAACTCAGTCGTTTCCAATCTGCCTTTGAGTTCACAACTCCTCTCTCGGCCCGTCACACTGCCTACCGAGTCAGCACTGACTTTGCCGGCAGCACACAGGCAACAGAGCCCATAGCAACAGTCCAAGGGAGGACTGAAGAACCTTGGGGACAGAAGGGACTACCCACTCACGGCCATCATGGACGTAACTGCCATCCATGCTGGCAACTAGCGAATGTGCCGTCACCCGTCGACAGTCCATGATTGTCGGCAGACATCTTGGTGCCGGCAACGCCGGCCAGGCCGGCAAAAAGGCTATCATGCCGTCAGCCGCCGTCAACGTCGGCAGCCGCCGTCAACGTCGGCAGCCGCCGTCAACGTCGGCAGCCGCCGTCAACGTCGGCAGCCGCCGGCAACGTCGGCAGCCGCCGGCAACGTCGGCAGCCGCCGGACCCGTCGGCAGCCGCCGGCAACGTCGGCAGCCGCCGGCAACGTCGGCAGCCGCCGGCAATGTCGGCAGCCGCCGGCAATGTCGGCAGCCGCCGGCAATGTCGGCAGCCGCCGACAGTCCATGACTGCCGACAGTCCATGACTGCCGGCAGCCGTCTTGGTTGCCGGCCAGGCCGGTAGGCGGCAGTAGTCCTGCCGCCAGCCAAGATAGGAGAGGGAGTCTGGCTGGCTCCAGCACCCTACCGCAATGGTAAGGTTGCACTATGTCAGCCTAAAAAGACAATGCATCAACCATCCAAAAGGATAGAGGGGTAGGGGAAAAGGGTCCTGTAACCTCTGTGAAAGGAACTGACACACTTGTCAGTCCTACCACCTATAAAAGGAACTCTGTTTCTGTATTGGTATCGACAGAATCCAGGTGCTAGGAGAGACTCAGTTCTCCAACCCAGAGACTGCCGACACAGTTAAGGGGTGGCGGCACTGCCGCCTCCTCTCAACAAGGGAGAAACAGGGTTCCAGTGCCACGTTATCCTAGGCTAAAAGAAAATTACTCTTAGCCCAGGGAACTGTGGCACAGGACTAGTCTTTTAGTTGCAAGGAGAAGATGGTATGCTACCATAACTCTAATGCGACTATGGAGGGCTAACCTCCATTGTCGGCAACCTTGTCGGCAGGGGAATAAAGGTATCCTACAACCAACTCACCCTGCCGGCAGGTCGTCGACATAAGACTAAATACTCTGAGATTCTGATTAAATCCCAAAACCTGCTGGTATATCCACAACCAAACATTAAGGGAATAGGCAGAAACCAAACCCCAGATTAGCCATGTCTGAATAAAATTCAGGCACGGCTACTAGGGTTGTAGCCTGAGGCTACACTCAGAGGGAAAGGGATTACCCTTAAGTCTCCAAAGAGACGTGAGAAGTTTCATAACATTCTAGGAGGTATCAGTCTCCAAAGGATGAAAACGAAACACAAGGGTAATCGGGGAATGTCGAATGTATAGAGAAGTTCTAGGATAGGTTAATTAGGCTAGACGAGTTCTCGGTTACCTAAATCAACGAAACTTTAACTATACGAACGACAGAGGAAAAAGGAAATAATTATGCACATAATCAAATCTTCACAAGAATAAATGCCTAAATAGCTAAATAATTACAAGAATTAAATAAAGCTATTTAAAAACTGGAAGTCGTTCCGCTAACTAAATAACGCATGCCTAAGAACGACGGCACTCATGGCGCCTCCAGTAACTGGCCTAGCTCTAAAACACAATAAATACTTGATTTCATTGTGAAACAGGAGCTAAAATGTATTCAAAGTAAAGACCCGATACTCAACATTCCAAAGGCGGAAGATGATGAAGAAAGCATAATAATAATCCTTTTAAACAATCGAAAAATTCAATCACAGGAAAATACCACCGAGTGAAATCGCTACAATAAAAGGAATGGCCACTATCGTAGGGATGGCGCTGTTGTACTATCGATAGTAGTAGGGAACGGGGATGGCCTATGAAGGGCCCCCCTTTTATTTTTGCCACACCTCCTCGAACCTAAAACTCTATCTGGGGTGCAGATTGCTATGAGGTGTGCCATTACGTCCTTACGCGTTATCCCTTCTTAAAATCTTAAGGGATATTCGCTCCAAGTGTTAGAATTCTGGGTACCTTCGGTAAATTCTCTGGGATATATCACTGTAGTCACATATAACCTAGGAAGCTACTAATGAAGGAACTTCCATCAGCACGACATGGCTTGAGCCCATATATATATATATATATATATAT
>NC_090760.1:33834959-33837459 GCF_036898095.1 Palaemon carinicauda | reverse complement strand
AAAGAGCATGGTACGTGAGGCAAAGAGGGCAGCTGACCTGAGGTGGGGTCAGGGATTGGGTCAGTCATATGAAGAGAATAAGAAGAAGTTTTGGAAAGAAGTGAAGAGAGTAAGGAAGGCTGGCGGAAGAATTGAAGAGACAGTGAAAGATGGAAATGGAAGGTTGTTAAAAGGAGAGGAGGCAAGGAAAAGGTGGGCGGAATATTTTGAAAGTTTGCTGAATGTTGAGGATAATAGGGAGGCAGATATAATTGCTGTTCCAGGTATTGAGGTGCCAGTGATGGGAGATGAGAATGAGAGAGAGATTACAATAGAGGAAGTGAGGAGAGCACTAGATGAAACGAGAGTAGGAAAAGCATCTGGTATGGATGGTGTGAAAGCTGAGATGTTGAAGGAAGGGGGTGTGACTGTACTGGAATGGTTGGTGAGATTGCTTAATGTGTGTTTTGTGTTGTCAATGGTACCAGTAGATTGGGTTTGTGCGTGTATTGTACCACTATATAAGGGTAAGGGAGATGTGCATGAGTGTTGTAATTTAAGAGGTATTAGTTTGTTGAGTGTAGTTGGAAAAGTGTATGGTAGAGTATTGATTAATAGGATTAAGGATAAAACAGAGAATGCAATCTTGGAAGTACAGGGTGGTTTTAGAAGAGGTAGGGGTTGTATGAATCAGATTTTTACAGTTAGGCAGATATGCGAGAAAAATTTAGCAAAAGGTAAGGAGGTGTATGTTGCGTTTATGGATCTGGAGAAAGCATATGATAGAGTTGATAGGGAAGCAATGTGGAATGTGATGAGGTTATATGGAGTTGGTGGAAGGTTGTTGCAAGCAGTGAAAAGTTTCTGCAAAGGTAGTAAAGCATGTGTTAGAATAGGAAATGAAGTGAGCGATTGGTTTCCGGTGAGAGTGGGGCTGAGACAGGGATGTGTGATGTCGCCGTGGTTGTTTAACTTGTATGTTGATGGAGTGGTGAGAGAGGTGAATGCTCGAGTGCTTGGACGAGGATTGAAACTGGTAGGCGAGAATGATCATGAATGGGAGGTAAATCAGTTGTCGTTTGCGGATGATACTGTACTGGTAGCAGACACAGAAGAGAAGCTTGACCGACTAGTGACAGAATTTGGAAGGGTGTGTGAGAGAAGGAAGTTGAGAGTTAATGTGGGTAAGAGTAAGGCTATGAGATGTACGAGAAGGGAAGGTGGTGCAAGGTTGAATGTCATGTTGAATGGAGAGTTACTTGAGGAGGTGGATCAGTTTAAGTACTTGGGGTCTGTTGTTGCAGTAAATGGTGGAGTGGAAGCAGATATACGTCAGAGAGTGAATGAAGGTTGCAAAGTGTTGGGGGCAGTTAAGGGAGTAGTAAAAAATAGAGGGTTGGGCATGAATGTAAAGAGAGTTCTATATGAGAAAGTGATTGTACCAACTGTGATGTATGGATCGGAGTTGTGGGGTATGAAAGTGACGGAGAGACAGAAATTGAATGTGTTTGAGATGAAGTGTCTAAGGAGTATGGCTGGTGTATCTCGAGTAGATAGGGTTAGGAACGAAGTGGTGAGGGAGAGAACGGGTGTAAGAAATGAGTTAGCGGCTAGAGTGGATATGAATGTGTTGAGGTGGTTTGGCCATGTTGAGAGAATGGAAAATTGTTGTCTGCTAAAGAAGGTGATGAATGCAAGAGTTGATGGGAGAAGTACAAGAGGAAGGCCAATGTTTGGGTGGATGGATGGTGTGAAGAAAGCTCTGGGTGATAGGAGGATAGATGTGAGAGAGGCAAGAGAGCGTGCTAGAAATAGGAATGAATGGAGAGCGATTGTGACGCAGTTCCAGTAGGCCCTGCTGCTTCCTCCGGTGCCTTAGATGACCGCGGAGGTAGCAGCAGTAGGGGATTCAGCATTATGAAGCTTCATCTGTGGTGGAAATGTGGGAGGTTGGGCTGTGGCACCCTAGCAGTACCAGCTGAACTCGGTTGAGTCCGTGGTTAGGCTGAAGGAACGTAGAGAGTAGAGGTCCCCTTTTTTGTTTTGTTTCATTGTTGGTGTCGGTAACCCCCCAAAATTGGGGAAGTGCCTGGGTATATGTATGTATGTATATATATATATATATATATATATATATATATATATATATATATATATATATATATATATATATATATATATATATATATATATATATATATATATATATATATATATATATATATATATATATATATATGTATGTATGTATATATATACCGTGAGAGAGAGAGAGGAGAGAGAGAGAGAGAGAGGAGAGAGAGAGAGGAGAGAGAGAGAGAGAGAGAGAGAGAGAGAGAGAGAGAGAGAGAGAGAGAGAGAATACATAATATTTGGATACTCTAAAAAATAAAATTCTTTCCATATCCAAACACATTAAATAAACTCATCCTTTATTATTTTGTGCGCACACTCCCTTTTAGCCTATCCCTGGAACCCCGTATCCTGGTTGATGACCTTCTGCGCTAATACTCAGCTATCG
>NC_090760.1:33831328-33834459 GCF_036898095.1 Palaemon carinicauda | reverse complement strand
AAAAATATACTAAAAAATAGTTGGAAAACAAGGGTCTCATGATTAACACGGTAAAAGGCAGCACTAAAAGCAAGGCCAATCATATGAACTTCCTTACCACAGTTAAGGGATTTCTTTACACATTGGAGAGTGTAAAAAGGGCATCACATGCTCCTAGGCTTTTACGAAAACCAGATTGTACACTAAGGAAGAGATACCTATTTAGGTGTTTTACCAAAAGATAATGTGGGAGTTATGGAAACTGGGCAGTAATCATCTGGATTAGAGCTACCAAAATGCATTTACGTAATGGAGTAACATTACTAATTTCCAACATTTACAAATAGAACCTCTTCTTGCTAACTTGCAGAAAATAACAGATAATGTAGGAGCTAAGAAATCAGCAGTCTTCATAAAAGCAAAGGAAAAATACCATTTAGGTCTACACCTCCATAGACATCAAGGTCCACCAAGAGTGTTATAATTTCATATCACCCAAAAGCTAAACTAGTTGCTAAACATCAAGGTCCATCATGAGTGTTTTAAATTCACATCAACAAAAAGCTAAACTAGTTGGTTTAGCCTCAGGAAAATAGGAATGAGGAAGATCGAGTTTCTCATTACCCTGCTTACTGTCAAACACGTCAGCTAAAAGAGTGGCCTTTTCCTTTGGACAGGGATTGATATAGCCATCTAGTTTAAGCAAAGGAAGAACTGTTAGGTCTACACCAAGAACGTAGAATTAAGTGTAGCCCACCATTTATGCTCCTAGGTTGTACCTGAAAGGATTTCTTTTATTGTTAAATTGTATTCCTTTTCAGTTGAAGCATAAACTCTCCGTGCAACAACTCATAATTGAGTATAGTTATTGTAAGTCAAATCGAATCTGTTACCATTTCAAAGATGATAGGCTTTCTGCTTCTCCAAATAAGTACTTCTACATTCATCATTGAACCAGGATTTGACTTTCACTTGGCACTTTAGCGCATGAGAATTGATATGCCAATCAATTAAGGTATCCAAATTCTCATTCAGTAGCACAAAAGACTCAAAACTTTAATACAATTGTGACCAATTCTAATTCAAAATATCCTCAAAATTACATTATATTCTGTTTCATACTTTATATAAATCTTACAAGAGTATGACACATCAGGGACAGGCTACTCAGTGTTAACTACTAATAAAAGGAAAAAAAAATATGTTGAATCATTTGATGAAGTCTACTAACGCTAAACCTCAGTTTAATCCACCAACTACTTTAAGCTGCTTCAGATTTTGAAGGAACGATTGATTCTTGAGCCCAGGCACTCTTTGTATCAAGCCAGAGTCATCGACAATGGCATTTGATTAGGGCATGTGGAACTTCAACTTAGAGGCATTCGTCAAATCAATATATCTTGCTCTGAGTCCAGAAAAATTGAAGTTTCTTTGAGCACATGATTCAAGCAATTTTTTTCAAGCTGATAAAGAATTTAACTACTTACTCCCTGGCATTCAAAATACTGAAAGCAAGACTGATTAAGCTAATAGGTTAAGTCTTATAAAATACTGCTTGGCTACTCACAAACAACAGGCTGGTAAAATATTGGGCCAGTTTCCAGAAATACTGAAAAATTTCTCCCAATACTGGTACCTACTATTTACTGCTACTAAAAGGGGGAAGAATTAATCATCAATCACGCTTTCCTAACAAGTGGGACTTCTAATGTCATTGCATAAGGGCAACATGAGAACCTTAAATTTAATCTTCATTCGCACTGCTGTGAAATAGACATGTACACTTGAACTGGTCCAGCTGACCTCAAAGTATATCACACAAAGTCCACACTGACAGCATCTCATGGATCAGAAACAACAGCATTGTCTAACACTGTACATAACATAATTAAGTGTCAGAAAGGATTTACTCTGTGGAGGGGTTATCATCTTGGAAAATTATGTAAATCAAAGAATGCAGGCCAAGGATGTGATGATTGGACACTTTACCCAGATATGTTGCTTTTCAGCAAGGGTGAAAACAGGTACCAAACTGGAGGTATTATCAGTGACCACAACATTGAATGGCATCTTCCGTGCAGTCACAAAAATAATTTTAGAAGATAAGGTACAAGCGGAATCTTGAGTGTCTGGAAGTTCACTGAGTTTCCTCGGACTTGAAGTTGCATAATCTGATGATCTTATGTTATTGCCTGCAACAGGAAGTTTCTATGGCCTCTGCTCAGTATCAGTGACCACAGCTTTGAATGAAATCTCCTGGGCAGTCACGAAGATTATTCTAGAACCTAAGGCACAAAGAGAAGCTTGAGTGACTTTGGAAGTTCACCAAGCTAATGCAGACTTGAAGTTGCATAAACTGCTGGTCTTGCGTTATTACTTGAAACAGGAAGTTTCTATGGCCTCTGCTCACCAGACCACTGAAGTATCTGAATTCTGTTGTGTCGGTCTGACTATAAATGACAGCTAGTAAGAGTGTTTTCAACTGTACATCATAGAATATCTGTGCTGTCCTGTTCTAATAAGCCATTAATTTTTGAAGCAGTATAAATCTTTCCCCATTGAGCGTGAAGAATGGCAAACTCCTCTGGAGTTATGCAGTTCAACAGTCATTGCAGCTAATATTCTGATACTTTTTAAGCCTGGTTTCTGATTGATGGACAATACAAGATCTCATTACCACAATGGAAAGGAATGTAAGTTCATTGGAGATGAGGCAGAGCACATACTACAAGAAGGGTTCATCAAACTTGTCAAGCTCAAGTAGTCGTCATGATGAGAGGAGTAAGAAACAGAATGGCAGTGGACTACTCCCTAACAATCAACCGTTTCACAAGCCTGAATGCAGACATAGTCCCAGCAATATTTGATATGACAGAGATTATCTTCATGTAGAGCTACTTCAGCTCCATTGACCTGAAATGAGCATGCTACTAAATACATCTATTATTATTATTATTATTATTATTATTATTATTATTATTATTATTATTATTATTATTATTATTATTATTATTATTATTATTATTATTACATGGTAATCTACGACCCTAGTTGGAAAAGCAGGATGCTATAAACTCAGGGATCCCAACAGGGTAAATAGCTCTAGGAATTGAAGAGAAAATGTACGTTGGTTTTGATGTATGTTGATGACC
>NC_090760.1:33816328-33823828 GCF_036898095.1 Palaemon carinicauda | reverse complement strand
TCTTGGTAAGGGTAGAATAGACTCTTTACCTATGGTAAGCACCTCTTCTAGGAGGACACGCCAAAATCAAACCATTGTTCTCTACTCTTGGGTAATGCCATAGCCTCTGTACCATGGTCTTCCACTGTCTTGGGTTAGAGTTCTCTTGCTTGAGGGTACACTCGGGCACACTGTTCTATCTAGTTTTTCTTCCTCTCGTTTTGTTAAAGTTTTTATAGTTTATTAGGAAATATTTATTTTAATGTTACTATTCTTAAAATATTTAATTTTTCCTTATTTACTTTCCTCACTGGGTTATTTTCCCTGTTGGGGCCCCTGGGCTTATAGCATCCTGCTCTTCCAGATAGGGTTGTAGCTTGGCATTTAATGATAATGATGATAATGATGTGAATTTACTTCATTTTGAAAAATTAGATTTTCTTTTCACGTAGTTTGGTTATGAAGTCTTATGTAAACTTGTTAAAAGGTATGCTGTATGACACACGCTTTGGATTTTGTCATGTTTCTACGTTGTTGGAAAATATATGAAGATTCTAGACTAAACATTATTCTTTTTTTATAATATTATGAGAGGAGGTGGGTGGAGTTAGCCGAGAGTGCTGCCTCGTTGGATGACGAACGGAACCCCTTCTTCAAACTGATAAGTTGGGAACCTGACGTAGTGAGAGGCCGTCTGGACCATGCCCCGTGCTACGAAAATAACTAATTAAAGGTTTCTGGGGTGAATTGGGAGGATATATATATATATATATATATATATATATATATATATATATATATATATATATATATATATATATATATATATATATATATATATATATATATATATATATATATAAGTGCCTAGCAATACATAGGAACGGGAGATCCTGCCTGACCCTCTGAAAGAGCCCACCACCACCAATTTTCTCTCAAGCAACTATCCAGCCTCTAAATATTCCTCTCCAACGTGTACAGTGTTTCCTCTCAAATGTGCATAGTGTTCTATCTCAAATGTGCATAGTGTTCTATCTCAAATGTGTATAGTGTTTGTTCAAACATTGGAATTATTTTCATTTTGATTCTGAAAGAATTGAAGTGTATTTTTTAATACAGTTTAGATTGTAAAATTTATTAATTGGTTTTTGTGATTGGCCCTGTGAGATTTGGTTAAAATGTGAAGTGTATTTATTTTTTCTTAACCGTTTGGTAACGTTGTGTGAGTCCTAAGGATCCAAGAGTAACAGTTACGTATATGTAAGTGTAATTTATTTACTATAGTTTTAGTGTCAACTTTTTTCCTTGATTGACAAAATTAAACATTTTCATATATCAATTTATAGTGAAAAAAAGTGCTTGCATAATTCTTAAAGTGTCAATAGAATATATTTATTTCTGTAAAGTGTGTATTATTTCAATCAACAATACTTATTTCTGTGCTTTGCTCATGTCCCCTAAGAGCCGAAGTAAGAGGTTGATTTAAAAATAGTTCCCTTTAAAAGTAAACCAATCATCCATTTTTTTCTTGGGTGTAATGTAACGAAAACTTTAGATATTCCGCGTTCATATATATTATCGTATGGGAGGTGCGTATTATTCTCAGAGCTCGGAGGTATTCTTTTGTGTATCAGATTATGTAATAATATATATATATATATATATATGTATATATATATATATATATATATATATATATATATATATATATATATATATATATATATATATATATGTATATATATATATATATATATATATATATATATATATATATATATATATATATATATATATATATGTGTGTGTGTGTGTGTGTGTGTGTACAAATATACTGTATATGTATACTTTTACGAGGCTGGTCTAGTGTAGAGTAAATGATTTATTCATGTATTTCATTTATGTTTTTCATATGTGTATTTAAGAGGTGAATAGCCAGCCTGAAGGGTGAGATCCTCTCTTTTAGTTTTAAGTATTTGTATGTAAATTACGTAAGACTTTCGTCATTCATTCAACTATATTCTTCATTCAAGTCAGCGTATGTAAATTTACGTTACTTTTAATATGAAATTGCCAACATATCTGTGAGAGATTACGCGATTCTTATATTTGCCACAATTTTAGCAGGCTCGTGAAAAACCCAGAGTTATTTCATCTCTTTTTTTTTTTTTTTTTTTTTTATTAATTCGAGAAGGGAAGGTGGGTGGAGCTAGCTGAGAGAGGGTTACCTTGCAAGCTAGGTTTGTTCCCTTGAATATTTATCTAGGTGGTAACTCTGGCGCCGTTAGAGACGGACCCCAAGCTTCCCGACCTCCTGACCAAGAAGACTCTAGAATAACTAAGTAATTTATAGGTGCTCCTAGGAATGTGTAGGGCAGAAGAGAACCAGCTTGTCCTATGAAAGAACCAGAGTTCATTCTCTCTCTTAAGTACCTTGAGTGAGTGTCCCCTCCAAAGTGAACAAGTCCTTACACAGCATATATTGTGTGTAGTGTGTTTAAATGTTGGAGAAACTTTAAAAGTGGTTTTAAACTTATTGTGTTGTTGTGAGTACTGGTATTGTGTAAATTTTGTATGTGGCCCATTGATATTTATGTGAAAATGTGAAGTATATTTGTACTGCTATGTGGTTAAAACTTTGTGTGAGCTAAAGACTCGTAAGTTTATCAGTTACTTCGTGTAATTTCTATAAGAGTTTAATCCTTAGATTGTTAAAGGTTAACTATTTTCATGAATTATCAAGATTAAATATTTTTGTTAAATCTAATTTCCAGTGAAACAAGCGATTGCATAATTTTCAGAGTGTAATATTCTTTTTTCTTAGTCTATGGTTTTGACCAGATTTAATATTTCGAGTCAAGTGATCATATAATTTTCAGAGTGTAACATTTTCTTGTCTTAGTCTAAGGTTTTATTGAGATTTAATATTTCGAGTCAAGTGATCATATAATTTTCAGAGTGTAGTATTTTCTTGTCTTAATCTAAGATTTGTTCAGATTTAATATTTAGAGTGATTAATTTTTGGTGTAAATTCTTTCAAAGTGTTGTAATATTCTATTGAATATATTTATTTATGTAAAGAGTGTATCATTTCGATCACCAGTGTTTTTCACAAAACTCTCTCATATCCTTGTTAAAGAACTGGAGTAAGAGGTTGTTTTGAATAGTTCTTTATGATAATTACACAGTTTGTTTCGAGTGTATGTAAGATACCTTTGGATATTCAGTGTTTTTATATATTGCTGCCTGGGAGTTATATAATCTTCTCAGAGTTCGAGTATTATTTAAGTATAACAAATTTATGTAAAAAACAAATTGGTGAGTTAGGAATTTGGGAGGTTGTGTAACTTGCCAACCATATTATATAATATAATATATTTTAGTGCCAAGACCATGGACCATAAAATATATATATATATATATATATATATATATATATATATATATATATATATATATATATATATATATATATAAATATATATATATATATATATATATATATATATATATATATATATATATATATTTATATATATATATATATATATATATATATATATATATACATATATATATATATATATATATATATATATATATATATATATATATATATATATATATATATATATATATATATATATATATATATATATATATATATATATATACTGCGTGTATATATATATATATATATATATATATATATATATATATATATATATATATATATATATATATATATATATATATACGTATAGTGTATTACTGTTTTGTCGGTCACGCTACTCTCCCCGTCCCCTTAGTAGGGAGGCGGGGAGTAAAGATACCCTGGTGAAGGGGGAGTGAGTGTGCGTTTGTTTGCATTTCTATATAAACATTTAGCTGTCCTTATTAATGGGTCGCGTACACTAGTTATTATAATACCCTAAGCGAGAGAGAGAGAGAGAGAGAGAGAGAGAGAGAGAGAGAGAGAGAGAGAGAGAGAGAGAGAGAGAGAGAGAGAGGTTGTCAACACTTAATCTCATGGGGCCATCTGGACCGTGAGGTGATTTGTGCTAATTATGTTGTCGTTGTTTCCGCGTAAAAAGATAACAATCGGAATTAATTGGATGCATCAACAGTAAATTGCATTTTTTATTCACATTAATTTGGAAGCATTATTTATGCTGCATGATCATTCGCACAAATATTAGATCCAATAACTCTTTACATATCTCTCCTCATTATTCTTTGTTTGAAGGTTAAAGGAAACTAAAATTGCTTATCGCTCTCTCCCTCTTTCACTCTGAAACAATACTTGCTTTGAAATAATATAAAAGGCATACACATTTGTAAGAATATCTGCAGAGTATAATACGCATACGCTCAGACAGACACAGATGTGGTGTCACTGAAGCATAAAATAAAATGTAAGTGATTAACAATCAGATCCTGATGGATGTTTTTGACACAAGAAGGCTTTAAACTTCTGGACTTCTGGTTTTACCAACTAGAAAAGGCTCGTGATGATGTATATATATATATATATATATATATATATATATATATATATATATATATATATATATATATATATATATATATATATATATATATATACTGTATAATGT
The DNA here is from genome assembly GCF_036898095.1 of Palaemon carinicauda. Classification (NCBI taxonomy): domain Eukaryota; kingdom Metazoa; phylum Arthropoda; class Malacostraca; order Decapoda; family Palaemonidae; genus Palaemon; species Palaemon carinicauda. Next base: position 33,819,233 of record NC_090760.1, on the reverse strand, counting down.
GTGTGTATATTTTCTTTCCTACTGTTATCCCTACAAAAAGTAGTTGGTTGCCCAATGAGCCCTCCCCAATGCCTTCTATGAAAGGTATCCTTTTCTATCAAACCTCTTCTCTTTATATCATCCTTCACCCTATTTTGCCATTTAATTATCTGTCTCTCTCTGTCGATCTTTCCTCCCTTACATGTTACTCCAAAGCCCTCCTCACTCCATCCCCACCATGCATCATCCTCAACACGTGCTAATGCCATCCAAGTTATGACACTCTTATCAGCTCTGTAATTTTTACTATGCCTGCCATTCTTCTTATATCAACATTTTCCAACATTACGAGCAGTGATACTCACATTATCCACCTTGGCATTCTCGTATCTGTTCTCTTCCGCTTTGCTTCTGCTTTTCATCTTAGAGCCCACGTTTCCGATCCGTACAATTATAATGGTCTTGTTATTATACTATAGACCTTGACTTTTAGCTTGATTAACTTTTTCTCATCACATCTCTCCCGTTCCCTCCCTCAACCTGCCTCCTCGCCCCCACTGCTTTTCACCTTCTTTGAACTTCGGCCTCACATCCTCCCTCTTGAATTACTAACTGCTCATGAGAACCTTAGTGTTATCCATACATACCCCGAGGTCACCCCTCTCCAAAGGTTCTTGCTAGTCTATAACCCAGCAATGTAAGGTTGTCTTATTTTCAGCGGTAATCACCAAATCATCCGCATATAGCAACCCCACAGCTCTTCATCTCTGATCCTTTCTCTTAACATGCAAAACACTGTTATTTACATGTTTTTGCATGGTTTTTATAACTTCACATGAAACTTCAGGCATTTTCCAAAAAAATGAGACCAACCTGACCTCTCTATGACAAAAATTAAGGCTGTTAGAGCAATAAAAAAAAACATAGCAAAATGTGCTCGAAATTTAACCTTACCTTAGGGGTAAAAGGGTTAACACTTCCAGGACCAGCACAAATAAAAATAAGCTAAATATTTCTCCCTAATGTAATCTAACTCTAACTTCAAATGCTTCTGTTTTTTTCAATTGGTGTTATGAGTTTCATCCTTATTCTTTAGTACATCATCTTAACCATTATGGGACTTTCCTCTTCCTAAAGCACCAAAGCATCAGTTCTCTTGAAATTCTATCATAAATCTTCTTTAGATGTACAAAAAACGCAAAAGCGCTTCTGGTTTCCTTCTTGCCTTATTTTCTCTAGCGGCCTCCGTGTAAAAATAGGATCGACATTCTTTCTTTCCCTCATGAATCGATACTGCTGTTTCCAAGTTTTTTAGTCTCTATCTTTCATTTGGTACCATTTTAAAAACTTTCAGAACAAGCTCTGCTAGTTTAATTTCCCTCTCGTCAACACAACCCATGACATCATCTTTCTCCATAAATACAGAGACTATTACACTCTCCTCACAGTCTTTAGGCATTATTTTCTTTCCCCATACTACTCTTAATAAATACCGCATCATTCTTTAACTATTATCCTGTAAGTATATATTGTGCTGTACACACATACACACACACACACACACACACACACACACACACACACATATATATATATATATATATATATATATATATATATATATATATATATATACATATATATACATATATATACATATATATACACACCCATATATATAAATATATATATATATATATATATATATATATATATATATATATATATATATATATATATATCAAATAAGTCATACACTTTAATACATTAATGTCTGGATTTTCTGACCGACCTCGGAATCAGAATCTGGAGGCAAAATCACTCAAAGATGATAGCCTCTGACCGGCCAGTATATTTTTTTTTACTTCAAATTGAAATGTACCCATCTTTACCATCATAGCTAATTGGTAGGTCTGTAACTTGGCATTCGATGAATGATAAATTTTGCACATTTAAACATGTTATTTTCATATTTCAAATAAGCCATATATTTTAATTAACTAATGTCTGAATTCTCTTACTGTGCTAGGGATCAGAGTCTCGAGGCGAAATCATTCGAAGACAAGATGTACCTGTGGTGAAAATTTCGTTAAAGTCCGTTGCTTAGTTTTAACGTAATCCTGTCCACAGACACACAGACATATAAATAGATAATCCTAATCGAAAACATAACCTCAATCTAACTTGGTTGGCTGGGTAATGGCCGCGTCAGCAGCATAAATCTTATAGAAGACCTTTTCAATGGTTCCCATATACTTTTTCTCATTACAGTTGCATTCTGCAAGTTTTTGCTCGTTAGTCATCCCTTATAAGAGAGACTGGAACAAAAGTGACTTTCTTTACTAGTTAATCACAAGGTTAACAGCACATTCTTAATCTTCGACTGGAATACGTGTTAAAATATATAGAAGTGTTATTGTTGAGTTCCTTGGCGATGCATTTCAAGCAGTAAAGGACGTCTGCTTATCTTCTTGTATATGTGTGAGCTGATGAACAGATGGTCATGAGTAGTCTATATATGCATAGCCAGTCATGCGTGTGGGTGGGGTTTGGGGATTTCTAATTGAGTGTTCGTCGAGGGTGAAGGTTGTAGCTTCTAGCTTACTTTGGCGATCTCAGGGAGAGGCTTGAAGGCAGCCATGGTACTGCTAAGTTCTTTGCAACTGTTGTGGGTGGTATCGCTGTAATCACTTACGGATTTGATAGTTTGATAGTCAGGTGGGCATGTAGAACATTTTCAGTGTAGCAATCACTATTAGTTTCTCCTGCTGTATGAAGAGGGCCACAAAGATACGTAGGAGTCTGCTATCAGGATCGCTGCTAATGACATACCTATGATTGATTGAGTGCAAAATTTATCATTAATTGAATGCCAAGTAACAAACTACCAATTAGCTACGATGGTGAAGATGGGTTGATTTCAGTT
>NC_090760.1:33788828-33806328 GCF_036898095.1 Palaemon carinicauda | reverse complement strand
AAACAAACGTTTGCCAAAATGAAAGAAATGAGCCTTTGCTAACAGGCCTAAAGCCCATGGTCATTGCCCTTACACATCGTCTTGAAGAAGGATGGTTCCCTCTCCGACTTGTACAAAGCAAAGGTGTTCTACACTTTCGAATCTTGAAGGGGTATTATCAGGTGCCCATGAACCCAGAAGACATCTCCAAGACCACCATCACCACCCCCTTCTGCGCATACACCCTCAATTACTCATAATTTGGTTTTCATAATACTGGGACCACTTTTCAAGACCTCATGGATGGTATCTTATGGGATTTCCCATTCTGTGCATGCTATGCTGTCCACATACATGTTTTCTCTTCCTTTGGAGAGGAACACCTACATCACCTGTGCATTGTTCTCTATTGCCAGCAACAGAACAGCTTTTTAGTCCAGTACCACAAGTATACCTTGGCTGCCAATGAATTATCGTTCTTCGGGCACGCATCACACATGAAGGTATCCACCCCATCCCTGAGAAAGTAGCAGCTGTTCAGAACTTCCCCATGCTCTCGACTGTCATAGCACTGCAAGAATTCTTAGGCATGATAAAATATTGTCACTAGTTTCTGCCAGCCATTGCCACCACTCTTGCCTTCCTCTATGCATCCCTCAAAGGCCGGCCAAAAGACCTGAAAGGGTTTCTCCTTCCAGAAGATGCCTTCTGCAATGCAAAGAGGGCCCTTCCAACTGCTGGTGCTCCCACTTTTCTCATACCACATGCTCCTCTCCTTCTCTCCGCTGATGACAGCACCGTCGCTATTGATACAATACTTGAGCAGGCGATCAACGGTTTGCCTACCTCATTGGCCTTCAATAAAAAAAAAGTTCAAGGAGGAATCCGGCTACTCTACCTTAGCTGCGAATAGCTGGCAGTTCATTTGTCTGTCTATCACATTCACCACTTCTTAGATGGTACGTTCTTCATCATTTCCATGGACCACATGTCTCTAGTGCACACATTCACTAAACGGTCTAACACCTGGTCCACCGTTCAACGACGACTTCTCTCCGCTATGGCTGAATACAACTGTACCCTTCAACATATCTCTAGGAAAATTCATCACACTGCCAATGCCTGTCAAGAAATATATTGACGGCCATTCTCCTAGGATTTAATTACAACACCTTAGCAGACGCCCAACGAAAAGATCTATAGTACCAAGCATGTAGGACATCCTGCACATCCCTATGTTGGGAAGCTGTTGCCCTTCACGACTCCAATGCTACCTTCCTCTGTTACGTCAGTGCAGGGAAACCACTATAAGGGATACCTGTCCCCATGCACTGACAGGTATTTGATTTCATTCATGGCCTCTCAGATGTCTCGTGTGGATCTACTGAACAGCTACAGAAGACAAAGATCACTTTCATGGTATTACTAAGGATGCTAAGGATTAGGTTGGTGCCTATACTTCGCGCCAAACTTCAAAAGTACATCAACACACAGATTCAGGAGTGGGCTATTATCCTCAACATTCATGTCGACGTAGTAGTTTCCCTACCCACATCACAAGGACACAGTTTCTTGTTTACCTTCGCTGAACACTCCACTCTTTGGCCTGAAGCCATCTCCATGCAAACTCCAACATCCACTCTCAGAGTGGATAGTTAGATTTGGTATCCCTGAGCATATCAGTTCTGAAATTAGTACCACTTTAACCTCTCAATGATTGACATCATTGGGGAATCTTATGTGCAATACCCTACATTGGATAACAAGCTAAAACACTGTAACCAAACAAATGGTTGAACGGTTTCATCGAACCCTAAAAGCAGCTTTGACATCCTGCTACAATGACCCCAACTTTTTTAGTCAGTTTCCCTGAGTCCTCATGGGAATAAGAACTATTCCTAAGGACGCCCTGGATGTCTCGGCAGGTGAAATGGTGTATGGTGACCCATTGGTCGTCTCTACTGAATTTTTTCCGTCTGAAAGCTACTGTGACAATCTCCAGTGCCCACGTCACGTTGTGGAAAAATCTTCTCTATACCGCCAGACTTACAAGCCCCCCGTGAAGTAACACATACCGAAAGACTAACAGATTGCCACACGTTTTCCTGCCTAACAATACTAGCAAGCCACCGCTGATGACCTGTTACACGAGCAGTTTCCTCATGATCCACTGCACACCGAGGGCTTTCTTAACTAACATTTGTGGCAAAGAAGACTAGGTTTCCATTGATCACCTATAGCCTGCGTATCTCCTGCAAGATGATCTGCCTACAGTTTTCTCTAAAGAAGAGTGCCTTATTTCACATGTATGTCGTTTTTATGAGGAGAGCCATGTACTGCACATGTTTCCTACACGATTATAAAATGTAAGTTTTATCTCTCGCAATCTACCACGCTGATTATAGAGTAACCTGTTTAAGCTTATCATAGCATGGTTTACATAGTTTTAACTTTTGTGACATCCATGATCTCAACTGCTCATAAATAAGCGGGTTATCTGTTAAATAAATTCTACCTGTATTCACCTCGCCTCTCTGTTAGCTCCTATCAACCACCTCGTACAATATCCTAAGAGGGCCCATCACCTTTAACCGAGTTCGTATTTTGGAGGAAGACGTTAGTTATGCGGAAAAAAAATATATATAAATATTACCTGACTAAGTAAGTATCTTGGAAGATATCGGCTGGTTCCCAAAAAGACACAATAAAATAATATCCATTAATTGCGTATGTATTTCATGGAGAGTAAGCGGTTTTTATAAAATGAAACGAAAATGAAATAATTCCCATTAACAGAGAATATATTTACAAAAAACATACAATAAAATACCATCGCCTGACTTAGCAATTAATTTGGGAGAAGTCAACAGTTGAAAAAACAGTGAAATAATATTCCCTGCCTAGGTAGGAACTTTTGGGAAAGCTGCAGGTTTTCAGAAAGAAAATAAAAGGTATAACTATTAACTTATTTTTTGGAAAGTCGGCTGTTTTCAGAAGAAAAAAAAAAACAATAATCCTAGACCAAGTAAGTATTTTGAAAAAGTATGTAGTTTTTAAAAGGGTAAATGGAATACAATAATCTATTTTGAGACATAAGAACGACAACAAAATTATATTCCTTCTATTCAGTATGCACTTTTGATGATAGCCAGCTGTTTTAATACAAAGTAACGATATCAGAATTATATCTATGGGCTGAGTAAGTATTTTGGGAAAGTGAGTTTAAAAAAAAGGATACAGAACACAATATATTATCATCCCCTAAATAAAATAAGTATATTGGAAAATTTTTTGTTTTTTAGAAAACAAAACAATATAATAATACTCCTCGATTAAGCAAGCATTTTTTGAGGATATGTCAACAGTTCACAGAAAAGAAAACTAAAGACATATCCATTGACGGAGTAAGTATTTTGGCGAAATCTAACGATTTTCAGATTAAAAAGAAAAAAAAATGACATTTAACTCATCGAGTATTTTGTGGAAAGTCGGCCATTTTCAGAAAAAGAAAAGACAACAAAATAATACCCCTTGGCCGATTAGTAATCTTGGAAATGTTTGATGTTTTCACTAAAAAAAGAATAAATTTCTTTATTGAAAAAAGTATTCTAGGTAGAGAGGAAAAAATTAATATACAAAAAGACAATAGAATAACATTCCTTGACAGAGTATGCTTTAAGATGGTAGCTTTGTTAAGAAAATGAAACGACCTATACTGATAATATCTATGAATTGAATATTTATTTCGCAGAAAGTCAGTTGTTTTCAGAAAAAAAGACAATAAAATAACATCTATTGAATGAGTAAGTATAACGGGAAAATAAGCTGGTTTTAGAAAAGAAAAAGAACTATAAGAATTATATATTTCTACTGGGAAAGTATTTTGGAAAATATAAGCTACTTTCAGAAAAACTATAGATAAAATACTGTAATATCAATTCTGTGAGTAAGTATTTAAGGTGAGGCAACGACTTTCTGAAAAAAAACATATGATGATAAGACTTGAAGAAAAATAATTTACACAATAGTCATCTGTTTTTTAAATGATATTATAGTAATATCCCTTGACTGAGTTGGTACTTTTGAGAAAGTCAGATCTATTCATAAAATAAAAAACACAAGATGATAATATCACTTTACTGAGTAAATATTTTGAAGAAAGTCAGAGTTTCGGAAAAATAAAAACCCATAGAATAGTAACCCTTGACGGAGTGTTTTACAGAAAGTCAGCTTCTTAATAAAAAAGGATTATGAAATAAAATCTCTCGACCTAACAAGTATTTTGAAAAGCACATTTACTTTAAAAAAAAGAGAGGACAGTACAGTATAGTAATAAGCTTTTTTGTGTATGTATTTTGGGAAACTCGGCTGTTTTCAGGAAAAAAGACAGTATGATGATATACCTTCAGTGAAAAAATACTTCAGGAAAGTGAAATGATTTCGAAGAAATACAGGAACAGCAAATAAACTTCCCTTGAATAGGTAAGTATTTTATTTAAAAAAAAAAAAAATGTAAACTGTTTCCAGAAAACAATAAAGAATTGATATCCCAAGAGTGATTATGTAATTTGAGGAAAGTGGGCTTTATTCATAATATGAAACGACATTGAGTGACAGAAAACAAATATTGTACTTTGAATTAGCGAATATTTTCAGGAAAAACTAGTTTTCAAAATATCAAACTAAAAAATAATGTCCCTAGACTGAGTAAGTATTTTTGGGAAAGTTGTTTCAACTTCAAAAGGACAGGTTAGAATACCCTCTTGGGTACTTAAGCGACCTAGACATTCTACTTGCTTACCAAAAAACTTACATTTTGTTGAGCTAGTTTTCATGATATTAGGGTGCAATGCATCTAGGACCTTACGAATATTTTACGGTTGTTCCTCGGCTGTGTTCCCGGTTATTATAATGTCGTCTGTATAAAAAATAAGATTATGACCAATTAATGGAGATAAAATGGCCATCATAACTCTTGCAAAGTAACTGGGGGAAATTTTCAAACCAAAGGGAAGGAAGTTGAATTGATATAAATGAGAGAGCTTATGACTGCATGAGTGCAAAAGTAAATTTTAATGGAATAGAGCTAGTTGGTTTGATTGATACTGGTTGTGGTGTCAATTTAATGTTTAGGAATGCATATGATAAGGTAAGGGATGCTTGAGAATTTAGGGGGTGTAAAGGTGAAGTGAAAGGTGAACAATTGGTGTTAGTAGAATATATGAAAAGGAAGAATACAAGAGCTTTAAGTAAGTATGAAAGAAGGAGAAATTATATAAGTAAAAGTAAGAATAAAAATAAGTATGACAAGGGTGTAAATGAACAAGTGAGTGTGGAAGATAAATGTATTAATACAGGTGAAACGTGGCTGAGTATGATGATACTTATAGTGTGTGTGGTTTTTCGTTAGATGATGTAAAAGAAAGAATGAATAACGTAAGAGTAAGAGATAGGAGAATGATAGGTGGTATGAATGAGTTTTTTTTACTAAATTTGAGAATGTTTTTGATGAAATGGATAAACTGTTGACAGAAATGAGTGTAATTTTAGGCCCAGATGAAAACGAGGGTAGATGGGATTGTACATGATATATTAGATGATTGGGATTTTGATAGGAATAGTGTTAATGTAGCGAATGATTGTGATAAGGAAGAAGTTACTTGGAGTAGAGGTCCCGTTCTCGTCTGCGACTGGGTAATGAAAAAAAATAATGTAGGTAGTTATGTGAAAAGGTAGAAGAATTTGGCAAATTAAAGGGGGAGGAATATGGAGGATCAATTTTTATTTATTTTAATTTTTTGTTTTTGCCAAATCCTGAGAGAGAGAGAGAGAGAGAGAGAGAGAGAGAGAGAGAGAGAGAGAGAGAGAGAGAGAGAGAGAGAGAGAGAGAGAGAGTAGTGTATCGATTGTTTGTTGTGAGGAAGACAGTTGGCATAAATGAGGTTGTTTGTTTATGTTTGTAGCTAGGTTAAGAAAGTTGTGAATGTCTTGGGTGAATGTTCTTTTTAATTTGACTGCAGCTAGAGGCAGTTGTGTGGTTTGAGTGCTGGATTACTATTTTATATTATTTTTCGACCAGCGTGGAAGTGTTAAATTATTTCGACAATACATACATATACCAAGGCACTTTCCCCAATTTTGGGGGGTAGCCGACATCAAACAAATGAAACAAAAAAGGGGACCTCTCCTCTCTACATTCCTCCCAGCCGCCTAACAAGGGACTCAACCGAGTTCGGCTGGTACTGCTAGGGTACCACAGCCCACCCTTCCCCATTATCCACCACAGATGAAGCTTCATAACGCTGAATCCCCTACTGCTGCTACCTCTGCGGTCATCTAAGGCACCAAAGGAAGCAGCAAGGCCTACCAGAACTGCGTCACAATCGCTCGCCATTCATTCCTATTTCTAGCATGCTCTCTTGCCTCTCTCACATCTATCCTCCTATCACCCAGAGCTTTCTTCACTCCATCCATCCACCCAAATTGGCCCTCCTCTTGTTCTTCTCCCATCAACTCTTGCATTCATCACCTTCTTTAGCAGACAGCCATTTTCCATTCTCTCAACATGGCTAAACCACCTCAACACATTCATATCCACTCTAGCTGCTAACTCATTTCTTACACCTGTTCTCACCCTCACTACTTCGTTCCTGACTCTATCTACTTGAGATACACCAGCCATACTTCTTAGACACTTCATCTCAAACACATTCAATCTCTGTCTCTCCGTCACTTTCATTCCCCACAACTCCGATCCATACATCACAGTTGGTACAATCACTTTCTCATACAGATCTATCTTTATATTTATGCCCAACCCTCTATTATTTTTTACTCCCTTACTGCCCTCAATACTTTGCATCCTTCATTCACTCTTTGACGTACATCTGCTTCCACTCCACCAACAACAGACCCCAAGTACTTAAACTGATCCACTTCCTTAAGTAACTCTCCATTCAACATGACATTCAACCTTGCACCACCTTCCCTTCTCGTACATCTCATAACCTTACTCTTACCCACATTAACTCTCAACTTCCTTCTCTCACACACTCTTCCAAATTCTGTCACTAATCGGCCAAGCCTCTCTTCCGCGTTTGCAACCAGTACAGTATTATCAGCAAACAACAACTGATTAACCTCCCATTCATGGTCATTCTCCTCTACCAGTTTCAATCCTCGTCCAAGCACTCGAACATTCACCTCTCTCACCACTCCATCAAAATATAAGTTAAACAACCACGGCGACATCACACATCCCTGTCTCAGCCCCACTCTCACCGGAAACCAATCCCTCACTTCATTTCCTATCCTAACACATGCTTTGTAGAAATTTTTCACTACATGCAACAACCTTCCACCAGCTCCATATAACCTCATCAAATTCCACATTGCTTCCCTATCAACTCTATCATACGCTTTCTCCAGATCCATAAACGCCACATACACCTCCTTACCTTCTGCTAAATATTTTTCATATATCTGCCTGTGTAAAAATCTGATTCATACAATCCCTACCTATTCTAAAACCACCCTGTACTTCTAAGAGTGCATTCTCTGTTTTATCCTTAATCCTATTAATCAGTACTCTACCATACACTTTTCCAACTACACTCAACAAACTAATACCCCTTGAATTACAACACTCATGCACATCTCCCTTACCCTTATACAGTGGTACAATACACGCACAAACACAATCTACTGGTACCATTGACAACACAAAACACATATTAAACAATCTCACCAACCATTCAAGTAGAGTCACACCCCCTTCATTCAACATCTCAGTTCTCACACCATCCATACCAGATGCTTTTCCTACTGTCGTTTCATCCAGTGCTCTCCTCTCTTCCTCTCTGGTAATCTCTCTCTCTCTCTCTCTCTCTCTCTCTCTCTCTCTCTCTCTCTCTCTCTCTCTCTCTCTCATTCTCATCTCCCATCACCGGCACCTCAACACTTGCAACAGCAATTATATCTGCCTCCCTACTATCCTCAACGTTCAGTAAACTTTCAAAATATTCCGCCCACCTTTTCCTTGCCTCCTCTCCTTTTAACAACATTCTATTTCCATCTTTCACTGTCTCTTCAATTCTTGAGCCAACCTTCCTTACTCTCTTCACTTCTTTCCAAAACTTCTTCTTATTCTCTTCATATGAAAGACACAATCCCTGATCCCACCTCAGGTCAGCCAACCTCTTTGCCTCAGTTACCTTTTGCTTTACTTCCCCATTTTCCTCTCTATATCTTTCATACTTCTCTACACTATTACTCTGCAGCCATTCTTCAAAAGCCCTCTTTTTCTCTTCCACTTTTACCTTCACTCCTTCATTCCACCATTCACTGCCCTTCCTCATGCTGCCTCCAACAAACTTCTTGCCAGACACATCACTTGCAATCCCAACAAAATTTTCTTTTACTAACTTCCACTGCTCCTCTAAATTACCAGTTTCTCTTACTTTTACTTCGTCATATGCCATTTTCAACCTTTTTTGGTAATTACTTTTTACCCCCAGTTCTATCAGCTCTTCAACCCTCACTAGCTCCCTTTTACATCCACCTACTCTATTCCTCCACTCTTTTGCTACAACCAATTTCCTTCCACCAACAAATGATCAGACATACCGTTAGCCATACCCCTAAACATGTGCACGTCTTTTAATCTTCCAAACATTCTTTTAGTTATCAACACATAATCCATTAACGCCCTTTCCACCAGTCATCCATTTGCCACTCTTACCCACGTATACTTGTTTTTATCATTCTTTTTGAAAAAGCTAAAACTTTTCACCATCACTTGCTCAACATACATATCTACCAATCTCTCACCACTCTCATTTTCACCTGGTACGCCATACTTCCCAATGACACCTTCTACCTCTCCAGCACCCACTCAAGCATTTAAGTCATCCATGACAACTACATTATTCCTTCTATTCAACCCTTCTACACACTCTTCTTCACTTTTCTCACAACCTGGCCCATACGCACTGATAAAAGCCCAACATTCCCTACCCAACCTAACCCTTACCCACATTAACCTAGATGAAATCTCCTTCCATTCCACTACTTTACCTGTCTTCCATTCACTCAGCAAGAAAGCCACACCCTCTCTTGCTCTTCCCCTTTCAATCCCAGACACTCTACCACACATTTCACCAAACATCACTTCATCCTTCCCTTTTATCTTTGTCTCACACAAGGCCAATATATCCATCCTTCTATTCCTAAACATACTTTCAATCTCACATCTTTTACTCTCTATCGTACTACATCCACGCACATTCAAACACCCCAAAACTAGAGTGCGGGGAGCAGTCACTCTAGCCCCAGCTCCACCTCTTTGATGATGTCTCACAGGATTTTAAATACAGGAGAGGGAGTTCCCAGACCCCTTGTCCCGTCCCTTTTAGTCACCTCTTATGACACGCAGGGATACGTTGGCGCTATTCTAATTGTTTTTATGCTCCTGCGCCCACAGGTGGCATTTTATTTATCTTTGCTAGGAGTGATTCTGAATGATTATAGTGCGATAGTTTAGTTAGAGAGAAGTGTTCGTAAGTTTATCTTTTTTCATTTACAGGCCTTAATTCCTCCTTTGGAGAATTTTTTTTTAATATTGATCTATAGTTGTTCAACCGTTGATGACCTGGCCTGTAAGAGATTATGTTTAGACTGCTCTAATGGATTGCCCAACCGTTGATGACCTGGCCTGTGTATTTCGATTGATGATGATGATGATGATGATGATGATGATTTCATGATGATGATGATAATGCTCACGACCCAAATCAATTAATGCAGTTGTGTATTGATATTTATCAGTGTTCCAGTTGTGGTTTTGGGCTATAAAAGACTGTTGGCCCTTGTGTGGACGAAGGTGTCGACTCGGAAACATATATGATATTTCTGTTTATATTTGTGGTTCAAGTGAATTTTAGTTTCAAGTTTTGTGTTTTTTCATGGGTTATTTGAATGTGTTTTCTATATACAGTAGGTTAAGATTGTAGTAATATGTTGTAATGAATTTTTTTGTTGTTTTTTGTTTTAAGAAATATAGTTTTAAGGTTATGTTTTGTTTTTATGTCCTTTTTGTCTAAGAGTCCAGTTTATGATAACATAAGGGGAAAGTTTGTGTTGCGGAGACAATTGTCAGTTAGTGTGATCAAGGGTGTGGTGGTTTTTGTAGCAACATCCCGCCACACTGTGATTGATAGGTATACACCTTCGTATTTTTATGAAGGTCACAAAACAGTGGTTGCCCCAATGAACTGAAAATGTGTTGCTGGAATGTTGTATGAGTTAGGGATAAGATGAATAATCAAGATATTTTATCTTTTGTTCTTAATAATCATATTGTTTGGCTATTAGAGATAACAACAACTGCTAAAATAAATGTACCTGGCTTTTATACATACCAAAATCCGTCTATGTATTGTGGTAGAAGAGGTGGAGTGGCAATGTTAGTAAAATATTCATTATTGGGTGTCATTAAATTTGTGAATATGAATACAGAAGGTCAAATTTGGGTTGAACTATTGTGCTATCCTGGGTTTACGTTTGGAGCTGTTTATATACCACCAAGTGATTCGCCTTATTTTGTACCAACATGTTTTGGTAACCTCAGAGCTGTTATGAATGAGCATGAAAATGTAGTAGCAATTGGGGGATTTTAATTCCCGTGTAGGTATTCCTTTTCTTTGTAACGAGAACTTTGAACCATATACATACAGTGGGGCGATTGATTTGAATATTAATGGTAATGGTAGGAATTTGTTAAAAAGGTGTCAGAGCAGTAATATGGTAATTGGTAACCACCTTGTTTATGGAGAACACACTTTTGGAGGCTGCTTAACCTTCAGAAGGGGGTCAGACTGGGTATTAGAAATTGACGTGCATTATTTCACAAAAATTACTTAGCCACTTGAAGTCTGTAGAAATAAATCAAAACTTTTTAATATCTGACCATGCCCCGATGATGGTGAGGCTTAATCTCATTCGTATAAAAAAATGTGACCCTTCCATTATTAACTGAGCGTGCAAGAGGTTTGGGCAGATCTTACTTTGACTCAAATTATCGAGATCACAGTTGCATAGCGAGGGGACTTGCTTACAAGCAAGTAGATATAAATAGATTTAAAAGAGCAATAGAGGAGGCAATGCCTCCCAATTTGGAAAAAATTAATGTAAAGTCAGTTTGTACTGAATTGGAATCAGCTTCTATAACCAAATGGGAGAGAGCAGGATCAAAATGAATGGGATCAGAATCATCCAAGGTAGAAAAGGATATTTGAAAGGGATGATCCAAAAGTTATTTGGAAGTCAGTTAACTGGAAAGGGAATGTGATGAATAATGATGACAGTACTCAACCGGATGATGTTCATTTCAAATTACATTTCGAAAGGCTCTTTAATCCTGATCCTAATCTTGTAAACAATATCCAGCCACTCGACATATCTTCGTCACCTAACATTCCTATATTAGACGACCCTTTCACTTATCAAGAGATTGACATGACAGTGAAAAGTATGAATAAGGGGAAAAACTATGTTGGTTAGTGCCCTGGTATATTGTCGCTATTGCCAATGACTTGGTTGAGCTTTTTCCTTACCATTTATAACTTTTTATTTTGTAACTTTATATACCCTTTTGCTTGGTATCATGAGATGTTGGTTACACTCTTTAAATCGGGTAATAGAATGGACTGTGGGAATTACAGGAGCATAAGCATAATGAAACTCTCGCAAAATTCTATATTTCACTGTTGGTGAGACGTTTAAATCTGTGGGTTGGTATAGATAAATGTCAGGCTGGAGCCCAAAAGGGTAGAGGGTGTATAGAACAAATATCATCCTTGAGAATTATGATGAACTATGCAATTTTTAAGAAAAATAAACTGTATGTTGTATTTGTAGATATTAGTAAAGCATACGACCGTGTTCCAAGAGATAAGTTAATTGAGTGTCAAAAAGAGAAAGGTTGTAAGAAGACTATTTTAATGGCCATTCATAAGATCTATGCTTGTACAAAGTGTCTTGAAATCAGCTGTGATTATATCTACTGTTGGAATACGTCAAGGTGCTCCAACAAGCTTTTTATTATTTACTATCTACCTAGACAAAATGGTTAAAATGATAAAAGAGGGAATTGGCAGAGATGGGTTTATAGTGACAATGCATACGCTATTATTGATGGATTACACAGTTATTTTAAGTACATCAAGAGAAAAGTGTTTTGAGAAAATTAGGAATATGTTGGATTACTATAACTCATATGGGATGATTGTTAACGAAAAAAAGACTAAGTTTTTTGTAGTAAATGGAAATGCAAGAGATAAAGAGTCTTTAGTCGTAAATAATGTTAAGATAGGCCATTGTGAAAAATATCGTTAGGATGCCTGAAAACTTTGAATCAATCAATCAATTGTGAAAAATATTTGTATCTTGGTGCAGGGTTTACGGGCGATGGCAAAATGCAATCAGTGCTTAAAAAAACATGAAATTGAAAATGAAAAGCCCATTAACAAGTTCTCTATATTTGGTTATAACAATACAACTATGCCATATGCATATAAAATCAAATTGTTCAAGGCAGTGTTAGGAGCCTCACTACTTTATAGTGCAGAGAGTTGGCTTACAAACAACGTAACATGCATGGAAAGGATATACAACCAGGCTGTTAGATGCTTATTGGGGGTCCGAAATAATACGCCTATGACATTGTGCTTATTGGAGAGTGGCCTTGAGTCTTTTAATCGTGAAGTTATAATAAGAAGGACACGTTTTTTTAGGGAAGAAAATGGTGAACATTGATATGGAAGAACCTTTCAACTATATCTATGAAATTTGCAGAGGTGAAAATACGTCCGGTTACAGATTTTTTAATTCTTGTCTGGTTGATAACATCATTGGGTCGAGCCTTGACCAATTAAAAAATCAAATCCGGAACAAACCTGAAACAACAACAAAATATTATACATACAGATAAATTTTAAATAGATCCTTGTAAATGCATAGAGTGTATAGTGAAAATGTTTATGTACCAGACTATATGCGAATTGCCTTCACGAGATTACGTTTAATATCCCACGACTTAAGGATAGAGACGGGAAGGTGGAGTAGAACTCCAAGGGAGTTGCGAGTGTGTAATTGTTGTGACGGCCGAGAGAGGAGTTGTGAACTCAAAGGCAGGATGCAATCAACTAAGTTTTATTAAGGAACACTCTTCTTTATATGCAAAACCTCAAGGCAACAGGACATGACCTGTTCGAGAGACAGACAATGTTACAGAGCAAAACGGAGACATGATCATTCAGGTTCTTTTTAGTGCGAGGGAAGAGCGCAGATACAAGCATAATATATACAAAATAATTATGTACAATTGTGTGACACACGGTTGGTACATGGCTCCCCCCCTAAAAATGACATACTGTACTAGTTAAATAGGGCGCCCTGATTTCGAGAGGCGAACTGTAGGCGGGTTATCTGGCAGAAGATAAGCAGGTTTTAGACGATCAATGGAGACCCAGTCTTCTTTGCCCCGAATGTTTAGTAGGAATGCTTTCGGACTGCGTCGGATCACAAGGAAAGGGCCCGTGTAAGGGGGCGTTATTGGTGGCTTGCTAGTGTCGTTGCGCAGGAAGACGTGCGTTGCAGAGTGCAAGTCCATTGGTATGTGATGCTTCGCTGGGGGCTTGTAAGTCTGGCGGCACGGAGTAAATTTTCCCATGACGTGACGTATGCGCTGGAGATCGTTAGAGGAGATTGTAGAAGGAAAAAATTGGGCAGGGACGACCAGCGGGTCGCCATACACCATTTCAGCTGCCGAGACGTCGAGGGTGTCTTTAGGAGTGGTCCTTAGTCCCAGGAGGACCCAGGGAAGTTGAGTAAACCAGTTGCAATCCTTGCAGCGGGAAATCAAAGCTGCTTTGAGGGTGCGATGAAAACGTTCAACCATTCCATTGGCAGCAGGGTTGTAGGCCGTTGTCTGATGTAGGGTGATGCCCAGGAGATTCGCTAATGACGTCCACAATTGAGAGGGGAAAATGGTTCCCCTGTCAAAAGTAATATGCTCAGGGATACCGAATCTTGAAATCCATCCAGAGAGTAAGGCAGATGTACATGAGGCGGACGTTGCAGTTTCCATGGGAATGGCTTCAGGCCAACGAGTGGAGCGGTCGATGACGGTAAACAGGTAACGATGTCCTTGTGATGTGGGTAGGGGGCCTACAACGTCGACGTGAATGTGTGCGAAACGACGCTGAGGTTGAGGAAAGGTGCCCACTCCTGAATCCGTGTGTCGATGTACTTTGGAAGTTTGGCAAGAAGTACAGGCGCGGACCCAATCCTTAGCATCCTTAGAAATGCCGTGCCAAATGAACTTTGCCTTCAGCAGCTGTGCAGTAGAACGGCACGAGGGATGTGAAAGGCCGTGAATGAAATCAAACACCCGTCAGCGCATGGGAGCAGGAATCCAAGGTCGCGGTTTACCAGTACTGACGTCACAGAGGAGGGTGGTGCAGGATGGGGAAAATCTTCCCAACGGAGGGACGTGCAGGATGGGGAAAATCTTCCCAACGGAGGGACGTGCAGGATGTCCTACAAGCTTGATACTCTGGATCCTGTCGTTGGGCTTCAGCCATGGCGTTGTAATCCAATCCCAGTTGAACGGCAGCCAACGTGTTTCTTGACAGGGCATCGGCAACGGGATTCATTTTCCCAGGGACGTATTGGAGGGTGCAATTGTATTCAGCCACGGCGGAGAGATGTCGGCGTTGACGGGCGGACCAGGCGTCAGACTGTCGAGTGAAGGCGTGCACCAGAGGCATGTGGTCTGTGCGAATGACGAAGGGCGTACCTTCTAAGAAATGGCGAAAGTGACGGACAGCCAAGTGCACCGCCAGCAATTCTCGATCGAAGGTAGAATAACCCGATTCTACCTTGGATAGTTTTCTGCTGAAGAAGGCCAATGGGCGGGGCGAGCCTTTGACCACCTGCTCGAGTACTGCACCAATAGCGACGTCGCTGGCATCGGTGGAGAGAAGGAGAGGGGCGAGTGGGATAGGAAAAGTGAGAGCCGCAGCAGTTGATAGAGCCTTCTTTGATTGCAGAAGGCTGCTTCTTGAAGGGGACCCCACTTCAGGTCCTTTGGCTTGCCCTTGAGGGAGGCGTAGAGGGGAGCAAGAGTGGTGGCAATGGCTGGCAGAAAACGGTGATAATAGTTGATCATGCCCAAGAATTCCTGCAGAGCTTTGACGGTCGAGGGCGCGGGGAAGTTCTGAATGGCTGCTACCTTCTCAGGGAGGGGATGGACTCCTTCAGGAGTGATACGGTGCCCTAAGAACGACACTTCGTTGGCGCCAAAGGTACACTTGTCGTACCGGACTACAAGGCCGTTTTGTTGCAGGCGGTCGAGCACGATGCGCATGTGACGAAGGTGTTCCTCTTTTGAGGAGGAGAAAACAAGTATATCGTCCACATAACATACACAGAAATTGATGTCCCCTAAGATGCCATCCATGAGATTGAAACGTTGCCCCAGCATTACGAAGGCCAAAACAGGAGTAATTGAAGGTGTATGTACCAAACGGAGTGGTATTGGCGGTCTTGGGGATGTCTTCTGGGTTCATAGGCACCTGATAATACCCCTTCAGGAGGTCGAGCGTAGAGAAAACCTTCGCTTTGTGCAGGTAGGAGGTCACATAGGCAATGTTTGGGAGGGGTAAGTGATCCGGTTCTGTTTGCATGTTCAGGCGCGTGTAATCCCCGCGCAGACGGAGGGAGCCGTCTTTCTTCAGAACGATGTGTAAGGGTGACGACCATGAGCTGGAGGCCTTTTGGCAAAGGCCCATTTTCTCCATTTCGGCGAACGTCTGTTTGGCGGCTGCCAATCGTTCCGGTGCCAGACGTCTGAATTTTGCGAAGACTGAGGGTCCCGTCGTCTTGATATGGTGATAAATACCATGCTTGGCAGGAACCGTGGGCGTTTGGCGAAGTTCTGGACGGAAAACTTCCGGGTACGACGTAAGGAGGTGGGCGTAGGCATCCGTGGGTGCGCTGATGAGAAGAGCGAGGTTAGAGGGGGTGGGTTGAAGAGGTGTCGACAAGTACGAGTCTGCGTTGACCAATCGTCGGTGGGCGACATCGACCAGAAGGTGGAAATGAGAGAGGAAATCCGCACCGAGGATTGGCATTGTGACGTCAGCAACGAGAAACTTCCAATTGAATTTACCGTTTCCGAACGATAATGTGAGGTTGTCGTAACCGTAGGTGGGTATCGCAGATCCGTTGGCAGCTACCAAGCGGACGTCGGCAGATATAGACAGACTACGTCGTGCCTTGAAGAGTTTCCTTGGCAAAAGAGAACGACAAGCACCCGTGTCTACCAAAAACCGCACGCCCGTTCCTACATCCTGTAAAAAGAAAAGATTAGAAACATGGGAGGCCACCGCCACAAGCGATGGCCTACTTACACGTTTTTTGGCCACTGACAATCCTTGGCACATTTCTTCATGGTTGCCCCGAATCTGAAGTGGTAGTAGCAAAACTGCGGCGGATGGGAGGTAGTAAGTGGCTGTAGAAGTCGTTTGTTGGGGCGCGAGCGATTGGTGGGTGGTGGGCGGCTTTGTCGCCGCTTCGGCACGTCACGGGGTAGGCGTGTATGTCCTACAGCATTCATGTCAGCTTCGGTTGACGTTGAATAGGCATCCTCGTCGTCAGGGGTGGAGGCGTTGATGGAGGTCTTGAAGTGGCTGTCCATAAGGGCGTCGGCTTTGGTCATCAAGTCCTTTATGGGTAAACTATCGACATCGGGTATGGCAGCGCGTACAGGTTCGGGTAAACGGCATATCCAAAGGGCACGAAGTAGGTTCACCTCACGAGGAGAGCCGTCTGCGGCAGGTTGAAGGCGAGCGATACTGGTCATTTCCCTGAGGGCAAGCGAAGCCCTTTGGTCCCCCAACGGTTATTGCGAGAGCTGAAAAAGCTTTGCTATACGGGCGGCTGGTGACGGCGAGTACTGCTGCAGAAGGTATGTTTTGAGGGCGTCATACGCTATTGGGGTGTCTCCTTGTTCACAAAGCCAGTCGGATATTTCTGGGAAGGTGTCCTCGGTTATCGCCGCGAGAACATAATCCGCTTTGGTGGTTGAGCGAGTCACGCCCCTGATAGGAAACTGGACTTCTGAGCGCTGAAACCAAGCAAACGCTTCTCCGCTGGCGAACGGTGAAAGTTTCAATGGGGCGGCCGCATTGCTAACTGCTGTAGTAGAGTCTGTCTCCGTCATAGTACCAACGATGGAGGGGCGAGGGAGGTGGGGGTGGAAGGCAGTGGGAGCGAGTCGACTTCCGGGGTCACCAATGTGACGGCCGAGAGAGGAGTTGTGAACTCAAAGGCAGGATGCAATCAACTGAGTTTTATCAAGGAACACTCTTCTTTATATACAAAACCTCAAGGCAACAGGACATGACCTGTTCGAGAGACAGACAATGTTACAGAGCAAAACGGAGACATGATCATTCAG
>NC_090760.1:33756328-33778828 GCF_036898095.1 Palaemon carinicauda | reverse complement strand
TCATCAGCAGCCACATTTTTCCTGAATTTAAATATTTTGGGAAGTAGAGTTCTTCTTGAGCCTATAAAACCACTCATGATTCGCGGCAAATGAATTGTCCTTTTCTAGTTCACAGTCGGATGTTTTTACACAAGTCCTCGAAAAGAAATGCCTTGTCTTGAACTGGCATTTTGGTCGAAGGAATTTGATTATACGTCTGTCTGTATCCTAAGGAATAATAGCCTTTGCATTTCATGATAGATTTTGAGTATTTTATGCCTGGCTCGGACAATGGTAACCAAAGATAGGCTCTCATATTAATTGTTGGAGTTTTTGATGGCGAAACCCTTTCAGTCACGTTTTGGGCGATGCTGTCTTTATCATAGATAATGGTTGATACCATTGCAATATATATATATATATATATATATATATATATATATATATATATATATATATATATATATATATATATATATATATATATATATATATGTGTGTGTGTGTGTGTGTGTGTATACACACACACACACACACACACACACACACACACACACACACATATATATATATATATATATATATATATATATATATATATATATATATGTGTGTGTGTGTGTGTGTGTGTGTGTGTGTGTGTGTGTGTGTGTGTGTATTGTTTATATGTTTTTGCGTATAATGATTCGTATGTGTATTTTTCAACTGGTTTCACATATCTGTAAAAGTAGTGTTTGTGTATGTAAGGATACCTTGATGCACACAGAACAGTCATTTCTCTAAAATCTGATTATGTGTGCGTATGAAACTGCAAGTTCTTTAAGAGTTTCATCCCTTCCTTCCTTCCTTAATCTATCCTTCTAATCCTTTGTTCTCCTTTTCCATTGTTTGTGTCTCATTTCGTTCTAATCTCGAGTCTTTGATGTTTAATTTACATGCAGATCACAGTTTCTCCTCGTTTCCTATCATTCCCCCTTTTACAAGAATCTTCCTCTCCCTCCGTTAATATCTTTTGACCTATTTTCTTCACCGTAACAGTTATTTTTTTTCTATTTGTACGCATATATTCCCACTCGTTCCTTGCAGGATTGGTTGCAATATCCAATTCTCTTATGTCCTCGGCGTTTAGATGTTTTCTTACTGTATGTTGTCATTCTATTTTGCTTAATGAATTTCCTTTATATTGCTTACATAAAAAAACAAAACAAAAAATAAACATATCGTGAAGCTAATATCATTGCATATAGCATATCCTTATAGCATATCCTGCTTTTCCCACTAGGGTTGTAGCTTAGCAAGTAGTAATGATAATAATTGTAATAATGGCATGGAATAAGAATTTCATACAAGTATCATCTAAATTAAAGAATAATATACGGTTATCAAAGGAGTTGACCGATAAAATACAGCCCTTTTGCAGTGGCGTATCAATGAGAATCTGTTCAGTTGTCATGACCCTGAAGTTATCCCGGCACAGAATCAAGGACAGTAAAGGGAAGTTCATAAAATAGGCTTTCCTTACCTAATCAGTTCCAACTATTGCTAATGATGCCAGTAATTTGGTAAAGCAAAGGATCCTCCACATTCTATCTCCATATTTCACGTTTTGAATGTATTCATTTATTTTTTGTTGTTCATTTTCTTTTTAATTCTCCATATCTTTTTATCATTTCATAGTTATCAGTAGGAAATATATTGCTTGTTCATAATTCATTTCCTCACAGTCAGAAGATTTTTTTTTTTTTTTTTTTTTTTTTTTTTGTAAAGGATGATGAATTGAGGAATAATTTATTTATGGAATCTACATCATTGTTGATACACACCCGGCTGGTTATGTCAAAATTATAATATGGCTAATCCAAATAAGATTTTTTCACACATTTTCGAAAGCCAAGTTATGGTCGTGTAATAAGTGTAAAAATTCATTTAGAAATATAACTTACAGAACATATGATAGACCTTCTAAACCATACATATGAAATACGACTTTTACTTAGGACTAGAATTATGATCGGGGAGTTAACGTGGCTCTATATCTTGTATTGTCTAATCTTTGTTAAAAAATTTATTTTACTTATTTATTTTAAGGTAGTAGGTTGGCCTGGGCACCAGCCACCCATTGAGATACTAACGCTAGAGAGTTATGAGGCCTTTTGTCTGGCCAGAGAGTACTACATTGGATCTTTCTTTCTGGTTATGGTTCATTTTCCCTTTACCTACACACACACACACACACACACACACACACACACACTGAATAGTCTGGCCTATTTATTACATATTCTCTACTGTCTTCATACACCTGACAACATTGAGATTAGAAAACAGTTCTTCTAGATCCGAGGGGTTAACTACTACACTGTAATTGTTCAGTGGCCACTTTCCTCTTGGTAGGGTAGAAGAAACTCTTTAGCTATGATAAGCAGCTCTTCTAGGAGAAGGACACTCCAAAATCAAACCATTGTTCTCTAGTTGGATAGTGCCATAGTCTCTGTCCTATGTTCTTCCACTCTCTTGGTTTAGAGTTCTCTTGCTTGAGGGTGAACTCGGGCACACTATTCTATCTTATTTTTCTCTCTCTTGTTTTGTTAAAGTTTTTATAGCTTATATAGGAGATGTTTAATTTAATGTTACTCTTCTTGAAAGATCTTATTTTTTTTTAAGTTTCCTTTCCTCACTAGGCTATTTTCCCTGTTAGAGCCCCTGTGCTTATAACATCCTGCTTTTCCAAATAGAGTTGTAGCCTAGCAAGTAATAATAATAATAATAATAATAATAATAATAATAATAATAATAATAATAATAATAATAATAATAATATAATGTATTGGCATTGGTTTAGCAAAGTTGCTCTGCTTTCTTCTGTATTTGCATAGACCTGAACCTCAGCAGTTAAATAAGAGTCTCCATGATTGGTCATACCCTAGACTAGACCTAGGCCCTATATGAATATATAAGCACTGACTAAGGTAAACTACATCCGATATGTTCTATCCTTACCTTTCCTTTACATCGGCAATGGTGTGAAATGTTTGTTATTTCTAGGTAGTCCCAAGATCTAGTAGATCTTGGGTAGTCGATTCTTAAGTATTGATATACACAAAGCTAACTTCTTATTTCACATATTACAACAACATTGCTGATGCAGGGGTGTGTAATCAATTCAAAAGAGTAGTCACTAGTCAAGAATCTCATGTTAGGGAGGTCGGCACATAGAGGCCTCAATAAAAAATCAACTACAAAATTAGTTTTTCATTTTTAATTGATGAAAAATGTTCTGTAGTAACAAAAGGCTTCACAGGACATGTGAATGCAATATAAAATGAAGATACTTTTTTTTATCTAAGTCAAGCAAATGGATATTTCTCGGGGAGGAATTATTATTAGATATCTGTAATACGCATGTTAGATAACTGTCCCTAATTGATGGCAGTATCCTAACCTTCGTTATGCAACCAAATGAAAACCTAATCTTGTAGAATGGCTGACTTTGAATTTATTGAATGGTTGATGTGGCAACACCTAAGGTGCTTTCTAAGAGTCCATCAGTTGGGGAAGATCGAAATTTATTCTTATCCAGGTTCATTTTCGAAAAAAAAGCTGTTCACATACTTACATGCTACCAAACACTGCCATCAACTTTCTTGCATAACCAGATAGTTTGGGATATTTTGTGTTTGATAAATGTTGTTTATAGAATAAATATATGGTGCTGCCACTATACCCACATCTTAGTTTATTTTTAAACTGCAGTTCAAATATTTCAATTTGCATATCCTCTGTAATAGCTAGCGAGTCTTTTCTAAGGACATGGAATTTCATTGAATCATTGAAAATTCTTTTTGTAGAGCTGCCAGCCTGTTACCTTTTTCCAGACACTACTCATTGCTTGTTACGTGGTTGTTTGATGTTTGGAAGTGGGCTGTGTTTTGATTTCTTATCTGTGATTCCCCAACCGTAATTTGGTCTGAAACCCTCTGATCCGGGAAAATATTTCATTAATTTAGTTGATACTTCCCTTGAAGCATAACCTTCAGGGTACTGAGGTGGTCTGTTTTACCTACCAAAAATGCCAAATCACACTTCCATTTATTATCATTCATTTCAGGAATAGAATTACCTTTCATGTCTACGAAGAGCACAATTTCATCCAAAAGTTCATATGCTATTTTCAGCATTATTGCCTTCACGAAAATACTTCACTTCCCAGTATTGTGGCTCAGTATCTGCCAGTAACTCTTTAAACTAATGATGATTCAGACCTTTTGACCCAATAAAGTTGACTGCTTTCACAAGGACATTGGTTACATGTGGAAAATTTATTGTCTTTGCACACAAAGCTTCCTAGTGTATAATACAGTGCAGGGAAATAAGTGAATACGAGTTAATATTTTGAAACTCCAGTCTACCCTTCAATAACCCTACCAGACGATTCTTTTTACCTGCCCTCGCGGGAGCCCATCTGTTGTAATACAAACTAAATTCTTGTAATCCAGTCCAAACCTAGCTGACACAAGTATTATTCCTGATGGTTGGAGGCTACAGACTCTCTCTCTCTCTCTCTCTCTCTCTCTCTCTCTCTCTCTCTCTCTCTCTCTCTCTCTCTCTCTCTCTCTCTCTGCCGACGAAACGACATTTTAGGAAACTAAGTAATTAAGGTTTAGTAAATTTTCAGCTTGGCAGTTGACTCCATGGGGCGCACTGTATGCTATTCATTTGTGGAGGGTCGGAACGCAACGAGAAGTCTTGAGGGCTGCATGCAGAGACCTTGGCTAAAGACTGAAGTAAACAAGCAGTGGACGACAATCACATGATCTATTACCATGTGTTGCTGCCTCGCCTTACTAAAGACAGCGAATTCCCGCGCCAATTCAACCTACGTTACGTTATTCTCTTTATTGACTTTGGATCTGAACTAACAAAATAAAATCTTTGTGGGATTTTCGTATAAATACAACTGGAAAACTTCATATGGACTTCTACTAACAGATTATGCTTTCAGATTGTGATTGGAAACCAGCTAATTAACTAGTTAATAGCTACCAACGCGATATCTGTGCTGTCCGCAACTGAAAACCAGTTTCCAAGTTAATTTTGTGGATAATAGACTATTTACTTTTTCTTTCCTTCAACACTAATATTCAGTTATGTGTTAATAAGCAAATGAGTTATTTAAGCATTTTTTTTCGTATTATGAAAGTATAACTTGTATATCTGTATATCGGTGGGTCCCAAGTAGGCATGTGACACTAATTATGAGACTTAAACTGAATACCAACTATCTCTCACTCTTGCACTGCAACTATCTCCAAACACATGGGTGCCCACGTATGAGAATTCGTATTTCACGGATGAAGAATAGTGTGAAAACATACAGTACATTTATTTAATTGTTGATCATGATCTTTAGGTCAGACATAATTTCTTATGAAAGACACCCATTGGACTTCTTAAAATCTTTATCTTCGTAATAGAATTATTATTTGTATGTTGAAGAGAATGGGACTTGGCATTTATTGACTCATTAACCGCCAAAAACCGCTAGCATTTAATTTAATGTCACGTCCAGTGTTGTACTTTACCTTTCCTTAGGTTTATTTTCTTGCTGTATATTTAGTCTGAAATATTTGTGTCAGTACCTGTTGACTTTCAGCTTGTATTTACCATTCATCTCTGTAATTTGTTCAATGTTCTGTGTATGTTACAGTACATAGTCAGTATTTAGTACCAATTCATTCTCCTAAAGGTTTTTGGGATTTTAACGTAAATTCTCAGTACACATTTGATTCATGTTATTTATATAAAGATGTGTTTACTGTATCAAAGCATTAAGATTAAAGTTTTGCATTTAAATTCATCTGCTGTTTAAATTCATTTTAGTGAAGTGACATTCACAGTATTATTAAAAAATGTCTTCAATTTTTAATTGCTATTGATAAATGAACTGATGCATGGGAGTTCAGTCAGGCAATTATTTTACGAGTGCTGATTTCTTATTGTAGGGAATTCAATGCTAGTATGATTTATGACTTCCCTCAAGTACTAAGTTACTGTTGCGATGCTGTTTAAAATATTTGCATATAAAATACATATTACATTATAGAGTGTAGTGCTGAATACACTCGGATTAGCCTAAAATAGTAATGATATATCACTTACCTAATAACTTTCATATTCTAGAGAAAAAAAGTCTCAATGTTTTTTCAGAATTATACAAGCAAGCATTTTTGGTCTACCTTAACCTTAGAGACTCTGAGCTGAAGGAATATAATTTTTGAAATGGCATATGGAGGATTGAAATTTATTAAAGTCTTTTTAATGACTAGTCGGGTTTTATAAATAACTTCATTGACTATCTGATGATTAATTAACCACCCTTCCCTCCCCAGATTCTGCAATTGGCTACTTTCATTTCCTCAGGAGTGATTAATCTCTTGTAAAAACAGGATGTAATCCCACTGCTTTCGCCATGAATAATGCCTTTCAACAGAAAATGGTTACACTGGGTCATTGAACTGTTCATGATATTTTTTTTTCTTCCATCAGTGCATCAATCAAACTAGTAACGTGCGGTTTTGACATTTGGTATTTCCTGTATTCAGCTTCTAATTGGGAGGATTGGATAACATGTGTGAAAAATTCATCTGTTAACTTTTGACGAGTGATCACTCGGATATACTCGCCCTTATTGTGAAATAGCACACTGTACAGTAGGCTGGAAATCAGTCTTGATCTTTTAATCCTAGATGCCCAGCAGGTCTTTATTTCTTTAATTTTTTTTTTTTTTTTTTTTTTTTTTTTTTTTTTTTTTTTTTTTTTTTTTGGTAACGCTTGATCTTGCCAAAACTTTCTTACATGTAGATTGTTGCATATTAAAAGATAAATTGAATTGATCTTTAATTAAGGTGGCCGCATACCCTTCAAAAGTGAGTGAGATTCAACAGTGCCATGTACAATCCTGATGACAGCTAAGCATATTATCACCAGTAATAGAAATAAATTCCTAAAACAGAATGACTTGTTGTCCAAAAAGTGACTAGAACTGTTTTCTTACAAATAAATTATAGATTATAAAGCCTACTATCCCCAATGTACTTCTGTCGCTAACAGCGTACACTTATTTCAGATGCATCTTTATTGGACTAATAACTCAACAGTTAACAGACAGAGAATTAGAGAAAAAGTAATTAACAGGATTAAATGCATAAAAAGGCTACGAGAACAGGCAGCTTCAGCATGTCAGTTTAAAACTAATATAAGGTGCTTGATTGTCTATTACAGATAAATAAGAGTAAGAACTCGGTTTCCTATTGGTCAAGAATGGAAGAATAGTTTTAGTTTAGACAAGGAAGAGATTGATAGGATCTGGTGTTTATTGTGAAATAATTATTTGTAAAGTTTAGGGGTTAAAGGAAAATCCAGTGGGTTACATATATGATCTTTGATAAATGTTATGATTGAATCAATAGCAATGTAATCTGTAGAAAATTTAGAATTCCAGTTATAGATAAGTTGCTCAGAAAAAGTAGAAAACTTTTTATGGAAGTGAAGCATGAAAGTTACTGACTTGGTGTAAAAGTTGGTTTATGCAGTTGGCTAAGAATTTTTGTATTTTTACCTTTGTTAAAGGTAAAGTCAGATTACATGATACAAATATATGGTTAGGATGCCGTAAATTCAACATATACATAAAAAGAGAATAGAATACCCTTTAACAGAACAATATGTTCATACCAACTCGTTAAAAGTCAAACTGTTTGTCAAGTCTGAGGGTGATGTACCGAACGTGCATCAAACATGCTCGTACACTGTAACGAACTTTTTTTTTTTTTTTTCGCTCTCCCCTCGCACTGATAACCTGTATCTGTCTGTATAGATCTGTTTAAATGTTTGTAACTAACTTTATTTCAACAGATAGAGTGCTTTCATAACAACAGTGTCAGTGAAAGAAGGTCACAAAAATTAAAACAGATCGATTCAAGCATATACAGGCATAAAAGGTATCAGTCCAAGGGGAGAGCGGAAAAAAAAAAAAAAAAAAAAAACCGTTACAATTTACGAGCATGTGTGATATACGTGTGGTACATTTTAGATCTAAGACTCTCTAAATTTTTATTGATCTAATATGTTGTTTTTATTATTTATACTTTTATTTATCAGTGTACCTTTTATGCTTTGAATATCCACTTGCTAAATACACTAACATACACAGACGGGGAGATCCTACCTATAAGATGCCACTCATGAGGCATAGATAAGTAGCCCCAGCATTATGAAGGCCAAAACATAATATAAGTATATATATATATATATATATATATATATATATATATATATATATATATATATATATATATTTATATATATATGTACACATACATACACACGCACACACACACACACACACACACACACATATATATATATATATATATATATATATATATATATATATATATATATATATATATATATATATATATATATATATATATATATATATGTATATATATATATATATATATATATAAATATATATATATATATATACATATATATATATATATATATATATATATATATACATATATAAATATATATATATATATATATATATATATATATATATATATATATATATATATATATTATATATATATATATATATATATATATATATATATATATATATATATATATATATATGTATATATATATATATATATATATATATATATATATATATATATATATATATATATATATATATATATATATAGTATATATGTGTGTGTGTGTGCGTCTATGTGTGTATGTGTATGCTTATTAGTAAGTATGTATTTATCGAATATTATAATGTTCAAACATCTAAAAATTTTTATCGTATTGAAGGTAGAAGCGATAATTGTTTCCCTATATGAAAAATTAGAAGTAGATATCATATTAAACATATCTTTACTAGTCAGAGATTTCCACATGTCAATTATCGTTTTTAGAACCAGTCAACTAGCCACGGTGTATGTTATTTCAATAAAAGTTTCATCAATATATTTTTTTCTTGTGAGAGGAGAATGTATATGCGTTATGGAAACCATCGCTCCCATCATTATGGCCCGAACGAGAAACACACAACCGAATAAAGATAGGCTATGAATAACAGATAGATTAGAAACTCAAAATGGGCTATAAATTTAAAGTTTAAACCCTTAGCATACTATAAAAATTCCGCAAATATCAATAATACACCACAAAATATGCAAAGATACTGAGGAAATTATGTAAAAAAAACTGTACAGCTCTGGATATTTTCGTTTGAACATGTCGCTGATGTGACACTACTACGTTTTCGCCAGTTTCCCACTTGACTAATTTCGGATGCGAGGCACAAGAAAAAGGGGCAGCTGATTGATAGGAAATCTCTGTTGAAAATCTTCCTCATTTGGCCCACGCTCCCCTCTTACAACACTTAAGATTAATGGCCAAAGTGTGGGAGATTGATGGCAGTCTATGAATTATGTAATGGCCGTGATGACATATAATTTTAGGCAAAAGAAAATTCTAAGTCTTGAACACTAAGGAATTTGTTTTTGGTTATATACTTAAAGGTTTTTACATTGCTGAACTAGTTATTATTTTACAAAATACTGTATTTAGATTTCACCATCTTTATAAAACTTTTGGAAATATTGATTTCTTCCAAAATTAATCCAAATTGAATTATGTCTTTATATAAATCATTTTGAGCGTTACAGAGGTAAAGCAATGTGAAAGCCTTCTTTAATAAAATTACATAATATATTAATCAAGTCAGTCAGATGAAATAAAACATGTCAGTGTATCATATTTCGATGTGCGTGGAGAATGAAGCTTAGCCCATTGTGATAACTATGGAATATATTTACCAGGATATTTTATCATGATTACTTTATCTTTTAAATTTAGTACGTCAAAAACATTGCTTAGGAGTGTAGTTACATATTATCAAGCAAGGATATTTGTATCCGTTTGTGATATGTAATCAGATGTGCTTTAATTTTGAATCTCATAATATGTGACAGTGACCCGTTGAGAAACTACTGCACTTTGATTGTCCAGACGGTATTACATTGGACGCCTCTCCGGTTACGGCTAACTTTTCTTTTTTTCCTACACATATACCGAATAGTCTGGCCTATTCTTTATACATTCTCCTCTTTCACCATACATCTAACCATAGTAAAATAACTGAATAATTATTTTTTACTTAAGGGTTCAGTTTTAAGTAATTGTTCAGTGGCTATATCCACTTGGTAATGGTAGAAAAGACTCTTTAGCTATGGTAAGCAGTTCCTGTAGAAGAAGGAAACTACTAAATTAAACGTTTTCTTTCCAGTCTTGGGTAGTGCCATAACCTGTGTACCGTAGTTTTACACTGCATTAGGTTAGAGTTCTCTTGTTTGAGGGTACACTCAGGTACACTGTTCTATGTTTCTTCATTTCCTTGCCTCAATTAGCTATTTTTTCTGTTGGAGCCCTTGGGTTTATATTATATTCTTTTCCAACTAAGGTTGTAGCTTAACTAGTAATAATAATAATAATAATAATAATAATAATAATAATAATAATAATAATAATAATAATAATAATAATAATAATAATAAAAATAATACAATTTTCAAGAAAATAAAAAATATTGAAGAAACCAATATCTTTTATGGTTAATATCGATTTCTTAATGTTGTGTATGGCAAAATATTTTGCCATAGCGAAAAACTAAATCTTAAATAAGTGTTAACTCTTTGTACTCTCATGATTAACCATTATAACTTTATTGTAAAACGAGAATGAAAGGAAAGACATGCATTACTTAAAAACTTCTAAAGATTATATCCATGGAATTAAGAAATTACAATTGCTATACAAATAACAATTCCTATCACAACGCATGATTTATGTTTCTAAACTTGGTTTGAAGAAATTGTTTCTTTAACATATATTAAAGTGCATTTTCTATCTTATGCATTCAAGAGATGTTTAATAAATGGTAATATATATCCAGCAGTATATATGAATTATTTTCGAAAACAACAAAGCAGAATGAAGCAATTTAAGATAAATATCGGTATCGGTAAAACAAACAAAGAAACCGAAATCTTAAGCGGATAATAGTGCAATTTCCGCTCAAAGCACACAATGGAAAACTAATAGAAGGCATTTATTATACTCCGGACTGTGTAAACAACGTGGATAAAATAGTAAGATACAGTATTGGATAAAAATTTGTTGCCTCATACATGGTTAATCAGATGCTTTGTGATACAAGTCTAATGTTATTTGAATGTTATCATATCTGGCGAAGCTCATATTCAGAATTAGCAATAGTATTTCAATATTGTGTTTAACGGAAATATATTAGGTATCATGTTCAAGAATAAGATATCTGTGACATACATCTTCTCGTTATCTTTTCTTAAATAATCTACCCTCATAACTCCCTATTATTTCAGGGAGGAAAAAGTTATATGATATATTGTTTAATGGACGCAGAAAATATAGCTAGACCTATCTGAATATTTTGCATGAAGGATATTGTGCATCGCATTGTTGAATAATTTTCATTATAGATATTGATGATACTAGAACGTCCTCGTAAGTATGGGTATATGGGAGCAACTGAGCTATGTGAACATCATTATTTTCATAAAATAAATTGTGACGGGAAAATAGGTAGACTTGAAATGATGAAGCCTAAAAATCATATGAAAAGGTTCTTCATCTATTTCCTTCCTATTCCAAAAAGTCATTTTCTTTTCATCCCTCATTGCTTAATCCTCGCTGCTCTTCCATTCGTATAAGAAAATAGGGAGATAAAAAGAACCCCGATAGGTCGTTTACTTTCACATCTAAAATCCCTCTCGGCCTATAGAGTTAATGGAATCAATAGTTGATTTCACTTCAACATTTCTGGGCCACTTCACTTGAAAAGAAAAATGGGACCTCGTTTTTTGAGGGGCATCGCTTTAGGGTTTATAGCAAAGGGTGTAGGTCTCGAGCTTTTATAATAACCTCATTATTTTCTTTTTGAAGGCAAAGGGGATCCTTAAATGGAAGAGAGTCACGGATATGAAAAAGAACTGGAGGGAAAGAAGGTTAAAAGTAAGATCTAAATATTTCATATATTTCACATTTTATTTTATTGTGGTATGTGATATGCCTCTCTCTCTCTCTCTCTCTCTCTCTCTCTCTCTCTCTCTCTCTCTCTCTCTCTCTCTCTCTCTCTCTCTCACAAACAAACAAACACACACACACACACACACACACACATATATATATATATATATATATATATATATATATATATATATATATATATATATATATATGTATATATGTATATATATATATATATATATATATATATATATATATATATATATATACATATATACATATATATATATATATATATATATATATATATATATATATATATATATATATATATATATATATATATATATACATATATATATATCATTACGGATAGAGCATTGCATAAATTCACGAGCTCCAAAACTCACCTAATTATATTACATGAATCTGTTACACTTAAAAAATAATACTCGAGCTCTGAGAATATTAAGCTAATATCCAAAAGCCTCATACGTTATACTCAAAACAAAACTGGGTGATTAGTTATGTGAACTATTCAAAACTAACCTCAAACTCTGGGTCTTAGTCAGGGAATACGAGCAAAGCACTGAGAAAAAATATTGGTGATTGAAATAATACACACTTTGCAAAAATAAATATATTCTATAAAAAATTAAAATCCATTTACAGGAATTAACACCAACATATAAATGACTTGAAAATTTAAACATGAACTAAGCCTTAGACTGAGATAAAAGATAACTATACTCTACAAAAATTATACAATCACATGTTTCACAGGAAATTAATTTATATAAAAAAATTATTTTGATAATTAATGAAAAGAGCTAATACTTTAACACTCTAATGAACTTACAATAGTAAAATTTACATATATGTAGCTGTTACACTTACGTCTTTTGGTTCACACAAGGTTAATGAACAGTTAAAGAAAAATTTTTAGTGCACCTCACTGTTTAACCTAAATCTCACAGGCCAGTTATAAAAATTTATGTTAAATATACTTACATTAACACACTACACTTCAATAAAATCCAGTACTTTCACCAATGTTTGAATAACACTATATATAATATATGTTGGACAAAAATTACTAATTCATGTTCGAGAGGACACACACTTGAGAGGACAGAGGGCAGGTGGACGTTGGCTCTTTCAAAGGGATAGGCTGGATCTATTTTGCTACTTTTGCATTGCTAGGGTCTATATATATTGACTTAATTCTTCCAGAACGTTACATTTCGGCCTACTGGAGGAGTGGGGGCCATGTTCTAGCGACGTAATTTTGCCAACATAGTAAATTGAAGATGAGGTATTAACCTTGCTTGCAAGGCAATGCTCTCTCAGCTAACTCCACCCACCTACCTCTCGTAATTGTAAAAAAAAGGGAGTAAATATAATTTGAGAATTTTCATGCACTTTTTAACCACGTAGAAACATAAAAATTACGTAATCCCTCATTCTCATACTTTGTGTGTGTCCTAGAGCATACTTTAACAAGTTGCATAAGACATCGTAACAAAACTACTAGAAATAAAAAGTTAATTCTAGAAAATAACATAAATTTACATAAATTGTATTGAATGAAAATACAATCAAGTGAATGACGAACGTCTTGTGTAACTTACATACATTACTCAATCCCATGAGAGTCAAACTCACCTTACGAGCTGGCTATACATCTCTTAAATACAAAAATTAAATACATGAATAAAATATTTACTTTTATGCTAGACCAGCTTCATTTATATTCTCTTAACAACCTCGGGATCAGAGCCCCAGGAAAAATCACTCAAAGACTATAATATCTGTCCAGCCGAGCTTCGAACCCTCTTCCAGGATACTTGTGTGACATTGATCATACTCCTCAGCCACGAAGAAAGTTGAAAGTCAATGACAATTTTTCTGTAAATATACCTGTCGAATTCAGGTTTTTTGTAACTAGAATTGAAATCAACTTTTCTTCACCATCGTAGCTAATTGGTAGGTTTGGGACTTGGCATTCGATTGATGATAAATTTGTCCCATTTAAACGTGTTTTTCATATTTCAAATAAGCCATATGCATTAACACATTAAAGTCTGGATTCTCTTAACAACCTCGGGATCAGAGCCCCAGGAAAAATCACTTAAAGACTAGTACCTGTCCGGCTGGGCTTCGAACCCTGGTCCAGGATACTTATATGACATTGTCCATACCACTCAGCCTAAAAGAAAGATAAAAGTCAATGAAAATTCTTCTGTACATAAACCAGTCGAATTCAGGTTTTTTGTACCTAGAATTAAAATCAACCCATCTTCACCATCGTTGCTAATTGGTAGGTTTGTGACTTAGCATTCGATTAATGATAAATTTTGTACATATTTCAAATAAGGCATATATATTAACACATTAAAGTCTGTATTCTCTTAACACCTTCGGGATCAGAGCGCGAGGCAAAAACACTTAAAGACTATAGTATCTGTCTGGCCGGGCTTTGAACCCTGGTCCTGGATGCTTGTGTGACATTGGCCATACCACTCTGCCACGAAGAAAGATAAAAATCAATGACAATTCCTCTGTACATATACCTGTCAAATTCGGGTTTTTTGTTCCTAGAATTGAAATCAACTTATCCTCAGCATTGTAGCAAATTGGTAGGTTTGTGACTTGGCATTCTATTAATGATAAATTTTGCATATTTAACGTGTTTTTCATAATTCAAATAAGCCATATATATTAATAAATTGCTGTCTGGATTCTCTTAACAACCTCGGGATCAGAGCCCAGATTAAATTACTCAAAGACTATAGTATCTGTCCAGCCGGGCGTCGAACCCTGGTCCAGGATACTTGTGTGACAATGACCATACCACACAGCCACAAAGAAAGATGAAAGTCAATGAAAATTCTTCTGTACATATACCTGTCGAATTCAGGTTTTTTGTACCTAGAATTAAAATGAATCCATCTTCGCCATCGTAGCTAATGGGTAGGTCTCTGACTTGGCATTCGATTAATGATAAATTTAAATGTGTTTTCATATTTCAAATAAGCCATATATATTAACACATTAAAGATGGGATTCTTTTAACAACCTCGGGATCAGAGCCCCAGGTGAAATCACTCAAAGACTATAGTACCTGTCTGGCCGGGCTTCAAACCCTGCTCCAGGATACTTGTGTGACATTAACCATACCACTCAGCCACGAAGAAATATAAAAGTCAATGACAATTTTTTCGTTTATATACCTATTGAATTCAGGTTTTTTGTACCTAGAATTGAAATCAACACATCTTCACCATTGTAGCTAATTGATAGGTTTGTGACTTGGCATTCGATTGGTGATAAACGTGTTTTTCATACTTCAAATAAGCCATTTATATTAATACATTAAAGTCTGGATTCTCTTAACAACCTTGGGATCAGAGGCACAGGCGTAATCACTCAAAGACTATAGTATCTCTCTGGCCGGGTTTCGAACCCTGGTCATGGATACTTGTGTGACAATAACCATACTACTCATCCACGAAGAAAGATAAAAGTCAATGCCAATTCTTCTGTACATATACCTGTCGAATTTAGGTTTTTTGTACCTAGAATTAAAATAAACACATCTTCACCTTTAGCTAATTAGTAGGTTTCTGACTTGGCATTCGATTACTGATAAATTTTGCACATTTAAACGTGTCATTTACATACATTACCTAATACTACGAGAGTGGAACTCACTTTATGATCAGGCTATAGATCTGCTAAAAACACAATTGAAATACATGAATAAACTATTTACTATTATACACACACACATATATATATATATATATATATATATATATATATATATATATATATATATATATATATATATATATATATATATATATATATATATATATATATATATGTAATAAGTGAAATAATTATTATTACATGTTTAAAACACATGACGTAATATGTCATTTTGGATGAAGATGCTAGCCGTGGGATTTGCTGTAGTCACTAAAATCATAAACAGGATGCACAATGAAGCCTCAGTAATGTAACATTTTTCTTAAACGTCAACACCAATGCATCAGTGTGTGAAAGTTTGTGACGTCACCGGATGCAGGTGTCTTCCGAGATTGTGATAAAATTGCTACATCAACTAAGCATACGATATCTGTGATATCGATAATTTAATCAGTTCATATCTATACTTCACCAGAATTGGTCATCTGACCAAACCAGCTCCCTCCTATGATGGAGATGTTTAACTCTGTTGTTTTTAGACAATAAATACTTTTTAAAGCTAATAAGATGTACTTCGTTATCCAGCTTTACACATCTTAAACAACACATACTTAATATGTGCTTATAAAAGTAGCACACTTATAAATGGTGGCAGCGGTTAAACTCTAAGAATTAGAGAAAGATCTTCAAGACTTCAAAATAAAAGCTGTAAAACCAGAGAAAGATCTTCAAGAACTCAACATTATCTACATGTATCTACAATTTTGACTAAGTAATATAGTCCATCGAAATATTTAACATTTAATGAATGTTATGAAGACATACTGATGAACTGGATCTTCAATCAACATCCTAGGAAACCCAAGGACTGACGTTCAACGTTTGCAAAACATATCCAGGAAGCACTACATTCAACAAGAAACTCGAACGATACATCGCTAACAAAACATCAAGAGAGAGAGAGAGAGGATATGTCGACATCACACAGAACCATATATAAGCTAAGTACAAATTTTTGAATTCATTCCAGTTTGGGCAGTGAAGTGTAGTTATCACGAGTCGTTAGTCGATTATTACTGGGGTGAGTGAATTGCTAATCTTTTATTTCCGTTCATTAAAGGAAACTGTGTTCAACTCCGAATTCTCAACTAGAATTTTTTCTCTCTTTGTGCTAATTCCTTTTTCTTTCAGAAATTCTCGGGAAATGTCCTGGGATTAGTAACATTGTTTGGGGAATTTTATTATACATATGCGTTTACGCATTGGACGTCTGTATTCATATAGATATTTTGATAGAATTGCAAGGGGTCGAAGAGATAGGAAAAGAAATACAGCAGTCATGACTCCCCCTGTGAGCCCTACCCCTGGACCTAGTGGCGTAGGCCAGACTAATCCTCCTCCAATTGTGACGCTTGTAAATGCCAGGTCAGCAATCCTTCCTTCTCAGGGTCGGGTCAATGGGTTCTTGCCACAAAATGTGGAGTCATGGATTTCATCCGTCGATGCCCATTTAAATGCCAAACAAATCGTAGACCCTTTTGTACAATTACAAGAAGCTAAAAATTTTATAGATTTTTCTAAGGGGGATGCGAGTGCGTATTTAAGAGGTGTTTCATTTCAAGAAGCAGTTACTTGGGATGATTTCAAAGTTAGGTTACGCGTGGTCTATGGGGGTGAGGAAGCCTTGGATGTAGTATTAACGTTACGAAATACACTTAATCAAGCCACTATGAATCGGCTTAATGTTATTGAGAGAGCAGCACTCATAGCTGATAGGCTTAATGAATATCAGGATATTTTAGGTAATTCCACTTGGGTTACTAGGGATAACATCTCCGTGAAAGATTTTTTACGATTAATGTATTTAACTTGCATGACACTTATGTTGCCTGAAGCTTTAGTGCTGTGTTTTGATAAGAAGTTAACGCCTGCAAGTACGGATTTGGATGTATATAAACAGATAAAGAAACACATGTCCAAGTGTCCAGATCTCGATCCCGTGTTAACTCAAGTTTTTGCAAAGAATGAAACAAAGCCACAAACAGTGAACGTAGTTAGTAGTCAAGTAGCGGGAATGACATATTATAATTGCAAACGTCAAGGTCACTTAAGCGCGGACTGCAGAACGAAATTCTGCTCGATTCATAACAGTGCAACTCATTCATACAGTCAATGTTACTCGCGTAAGACACAACAGAATCCCAGAAATACACAGTCAATTCCACAGTCAGTTCCATATGGAAATAAAAAGAAAAATCCTCATTTTAACAATAAGAAGAAACAACCAAATGTCAATGTAGTTCAGAGTCCAAAGCAAACAAACACTTCTTCGAATATCGCTGAGGCTGGGTCGTCAAACCAGACCTCGCAAGGTCAGACTAATTTTCAGAATGTGCAGAGCAAAGCAAATACCACATAGTTAACTCCAGAGGTGAAAAGAGTGATGTTGGGTCATGGTCATTCATGTCAACATCAATAGTATTGAATAATCAATTTAATGTTTTATCAGATAATTGTGAGACACTAGATTTTCCTATGAAACACACGGCCGAATTAAGTAAAACAGCGCATGCTCCCGTAGATTTGCAACGAATTCATACAATAATAAGCCAAAATGAGTTACGACCAACCTTATATGCTGTAAATTTAGAACACAAATCCTTTACGTTATTTTTTTACTCTGGTAGTCCACGTAATATCATGGATTTGAAGACACATCATTTGTTGTTTTCGAACTTTCCGATTGAAAAATCCGGAATTAGACTCTCGGGTATAGGAAATAATGAATTAAATGTCATAGGCATAACTCATGTTCAGTTCAAAGTCGGTAAACGCACGTTTGCCGATACATTTGTTGTTGTAAAAAACATTAATATGTATCCAGCTGTAATTATAGGATACCCATCTATGGGAAATCAGAACATTATCTTAGCCCCTGCCAAGCACGGCGTGTATATCAAAGGGAAATTCTTTAAGTCTTCTAATACCTTAAAATCAGTTTTGGATAAAAAGGAGACGACAAATGTAACCGTAACGTACGTTGAAGAACCAATAACTTGTCTCACTAATAAAGAAATAATATACGCGACCCAGAAGAATTCTTGTTCACCCGTAATATCATCTTGCACGCAATCTATCGAACCAAATGTACCTTCGAATTTAATAGTGCAAATAAAGAAAACATTACCGGGATCTGAAATATTAATCCTTTCCAACACATTGAAAACTAACGGATTGTCTGTCACACAAGCTATTTATACAGTAGGCTCACATCAACAATGTAATATTGAAGTCTGTAATCATTTAAATAACACTTTAGTAATTCACAAAAATCAACATATTTTGGATGTAGAAGTTTATAAACATCGTATTCTTACCGTTGCTGAAATCAATCACGCTCAATCAGTTGCGGATGAATCCCTTTTGCGATCTATTAAAAATAAAATCAATAAAGACATTCAAGACGAAGAAATTCAGCAGAAAATTTTTGGACTTTAAACTAAATAGCATGATGTTTTTTCCACTACGGATGGATCCTTAGGAAAAACAGATGTGATCGAGCATCAAATAAGGTTAAAGGACAAGCAGAAAATTATCTATGTACCCTCGTACAGACTCCCTATGAAATTCCAGAATGAAATAAATGATGAAGTAGGTAAAATGCTAGAAGAAGGAGTCATTAGGAAATCAAACAGCCCTTATAATTTTCCTTTAATAGTTGTACCGAAAAAAGATCGAACATGGCGTATCTGCGTCGACTTCCGTCGTCTAAACGAGGAGACGATCCCTGATCGATTCCCAGTGCCATGTACTGACGATATTTTTTTCTTTGTTAGGTCAGAATAAATATTTTACCAGTTTGGACTTACTTGAAGGCTTTCACCAGATATCATTAGAAGAAGATAGTATCCCATACACAGCCTTCAGCACAGCCAGGGGATATTATGAATTTTTACGGATGCCTTTTGGTTTACGTTGTGCTCCTATAACATTTACAAGAATGATCAACATAGTGTTTGGAGACTTGTTAGGGGATATATTGCATGCCTATATGGATGATCTTGTAATCTTTTCCAACACCTTAGAAGAACATCTACGTAAGTTAGAACTAGTACTACAGAGATTAAGACAACATAACTTAAGGGTAAAGATTAGTAAGTGTGAGTCTTTCAAAACAGAATTAATATATTTGGGTTTCATGGTGTCAAGCCAAGGTCTTAAAGTAGTCCATGATAAGGTGTCGGCTATACGTAATTTTCCCATACCTACTAATGTCAAGGGAATACAGCAATTTCTGGGTTGTAGTGGATATTACAGGCGTTTTATACGCAACTATTCAATAATAGCCGCTCCTTTAACTGATCTTACGAAGAAGGGCGTAGATTTCATATGGTCTGAGCAACATCAACAGGCGTTTAATACCTTGAAAGATGAACTGTGTAGTTCTCCTATCTTAAAATTTCCTGACTTCGGTAAGGAATTCTTCATTGCAACAGGCGCCTCAGACTTAGGAGTAGGAGGGGTATTGCTTCGGCAATATGATAAACAATTTTTCCCGATAGCTTTCTATTCTCGAAAATTGAGAACTTCCGAAAGTAAGTATGCAGTAATAGACGAGGAAGGGCTAGCTATTGTTAATTCACTAGTGCATTTTAAGTTCATAATTTATGGTTATCCCGTTAAGGTTCTTACTGACCATAAACCACTTACAGAGTTCTTTAAAGGCTTCAACCACAGCCCTAAACGAACTCGGTGGCATTTGATCATTCAAGATTTTGGCGCAAGAATCGGGTATTTACCTGGGAAAGCAAATATCATTGCGAATGCATTATCACGCAACCCCGTGTCATCTTGTACGGAGCCTTTAGCTGAATTAATAGATATATCAACATCCATGCCTATTGTTAAAACGATATCTGAACAAGAAGATTTAGGCTGGAGCGCTGAATTGTTACAGACTGAGCAAAGAAAAGACCAGAAAATAGAAACAATTATAAATGCTTTGAAAGGCAATCATAAGGAAAAGGAATATATAAAGTATAAGCAGCAGAATTATATAATCAAAGATAATATTCTGTGTAGGACTGTGATAAGGAAAACCCGCAATACACCACATGTAACTAACGACCAGGTAGTAGTACCAATCTCACTTATTTCCACTGTCCTGAATTGGTTGCATTCAAATCCATTACATGGACACCCGGGGTTCTCATTAATGTCCCAGAAAGCCAAATCATTGTTTTATTGGCATACGATGCTTACAGATATAAAAAGACACATAGCTAATTGTCGCACATGTCAGGAAAACAAAGGGCATACGAAAACACCTGTCAGCCTAGGAGCTTATCCTGTGCCCAATCAACCCTTTGAAAGAATACATTTAGATTTGTTAACAGGATTTTACGAGTCAGACAGAGGAAATAAGCACCTCTTAGTAATTATAGATGCTTTAACTCGATATACAGAACTAGTAGCGCTTAAACCTAAAATTGCGATTGAATGCGCTAGGAAGTTTTACGAGTGTTACATTTGTAAACATGGAATTCCACACATGATAATCTCAGACTCGGGTGGTGAATTTAATAATCACTTTCTTACCTCATTGTGTGAATTCCTCAGCATAAAGAAAATAAATACCATGAGATATCACCCAGAGTCGAATGGGCTAGTGGAAAGACCAAATAGGAAAATTTTAAATATATTAAGGGTAACACTAGGGGGATCAGACCCCAACTGGGATATTGCAATACCGGCGGCACTGAGTTCTCTGAATCATTCATATCATATATCAATTAAAATGTCACCGCATGAAGCATTGTATGGTACCCCAGTTAGAACGCCTTTCCATGTATTAACGCCTACATCTAATCTATCAAATCCTTTAAAAGAATGTATAAATACAAGTATAAGTCGATATGATATCCTTCGAAAGACTTTAGAAGAATCACAAATCATAATGAAAAGGTATCATGATAAAACAGCGAAACCAACTAAAACATATACCGTGGGTGATAACGTGTATATTCAAATCAATGTACGCAAAGGACTCAATTATAAACTAACACCTAAGTTTGAAGGCCCATTTAACATTTTGGAAACATTAACGGCCAATAGGTTTAGAGTTCAAAACGTATCCCAACCCACGGATGAGAGAATAGTACCATTGGCTCACATAAGAAATTAAAAAGAAAGAGGGAAAGAAGTGAGGGAAAAAATTTTTATTTTATGTGATTAAAAGTTTTCTTCTTAATACAGGAGTAATTACATATATTTTTCTCGTTACAGGTTTCCAAGATGATTTTTTTGTTGTTGGGAGTCATATTGTTCGCTCAGACA
Organism: Palaemon carinicauda; assembly: GCF_036898095.1. Classification (NCBI taxonomy): domain Eukaryota; kingdom Metazoa; phylum Arthropoda; class Malacostraca; order Decapoda; family Palaemonidae; genus Palaemon; species Palaemon carinicauda. Next base: position 33,756,649 of record NC_090760.1, on the reverse strand, counting down.
TTTTTCTCGTGTGGGATGAGCTCTAAAACTAAAAGTATAAATTTTAAATATGGCACTATAGTTGAAAGACAAGAAGACGTTTTTATTACATCAAGCAACGTAGTTGTAGAAGTGAATATGCAAGCAATTTTTCTTCAAGAGAATGATGTCACTAGCTTAAGAACCGCCATTTCAAGGTTTTCTGCCTCATTGGATGAGTTGCATAGAAGACATTTTCGTTTGAATACAGAGAGTTTGCTTGGATCAACATTAAAAGTTGCAGAAATGTTATCTGATGACTTGAAAAATAAGACTTACGAGACAGGATCTTTGGCTTATGAC
>NC_090760.1:33746328-33751328 GCF_036898095.1 Palaemon carinicauda | reverse complement strand
CCGTCTGTGACAAATCTGTGTTTGTTTGTTCTGAGCGGCAGTTGTCATGGTGGTGAAGATTTATTAGATATATTGTGCATTAGGTGAATGTTTTATTTTGTGTATATAAAAAAAAAAAAAAAGTGAAGTTTAAGAACTTCTCCGAAAACTTAATAGGCTAAACACGTGTTGTTTCAAGCGGGGTCAACCTGAGATAACTCTGCCCACAGCCGTCTTTCCGAACGAAGCCAAGGTTTATCATTGTTACCTTTGTTTATTGTTTACGAATTCTACATATCAAAAGCGCAAGCCTGAGATTTGGCCGAATTATTGTACGTTGGCTAGTGGTTCACGCACATACTAATAATTAATTTTTGTGCATGAAATAATTTAACATTTATCATTAGTGTGAGGAAGCAGGCAGGTCTCATATCAACACTTGGCTTAAGATTCGCATAAACATTTTACGGCAGTGAGTGCGTAATTTCTGGGTTGGGTGATGGCTATAAAACGTTGCATCCATTGTTATTTAATTTTTTTTTCTTTTTTTTTATCTTTAGTGGCCTGTAGTTTTGTTTCTTTGTAATATTTCGCGTGATAATTCTTGTGTACTTCATTTAAAAGAGATAATTTTCGTACGATTTTGTTAAAAACCGTTAAACAAAAAATAAGGGATTCAAGATGTCACATTCAATTCTATTTTTCAGTCATGGTATACGATCATTTAGATAAAATATTTGGGAGGTATAATTCCTTAAATTCACTTTTGGTAAAGGGGAAGTATGTAAAGGGGTTAATTTTTCTTTACGGAGTAATAAGCAAACTCAGTGACATTGTTCGGCTTTATTTGATTTATTATAATTTGGGTAGAAAAACAAACTTTGCTTTTTAAGTAACAGAGTTGCAAGTGGTGGTGTTGCAGGAACACTCCCACACACTTTTACAAACCCATCACTAGTACAACTCTAGCATACAGCTGTGATTTCATTTTTTCATGTCTAGCTTAGAGGATCACCCATCTTTGTGATTCCATTTTTTTCTAGCATAGAGGATCACCCACCATAGTGATTTCATTTTTTTTTTATGTCTAGCATACAGGATCACCCATCGTTGTGATTCCATTTTTTCTAGCATAGAGGATCACCCACCATAGTGATTTAATTTTTTTTATGTCTAGCATACAGGATCACCCATCGTTGTGATTCCATTTTTTTTATGTCTAGCATACAGGATCACTCATCGTTGTTATTCTATTTTTTTATGTCTAGTGTACAGGATCACCCATCGTTGTAGCTCCATTTTTTTACGTCTAGCATACAGGATCACTTATTGTTATGATTCCATCTTTATGTCTAGCATAGACAATCACCCATCGTTGTAGATTCTATTTTTTGTGTCTAGCATACAGGATCAACCATTGTTATGATTCCATTTTTTATGTATAGCAGAGAGGATCACCCATCATTGTGATTCCATTTCTTTATGTCTAGCATACAGGATCACCCATCGTTGTGAATCCATTTTTTATGTCTAGCACACCGGATCGTTCATCGTTGTGATTCAATTTTTTTTAAGCATAGCATACTGGATTGCCCATCGCCGTGATTCCATTTCTTATGTCTAGCATTCAGGATCACCCGTCATTGTGATTCCATTTTTGTCTTTTGTACAGGATCACCCATCACTGTGTTTCTATTTTTTTTTCTTTTTATGTCTAGTGTACAGGACCACCAATCGCTCTGATTCCATGTGAATCTTGCTGTTTCGTTGATTTGGACGCCTTACAACCAGATAGCCTATGTGCCCACCCATTGGCGTGTTTCCTGTTTTTTTAGTTAGGCTATTATTCAATTATTTGTAAGGCTTGCTATTCGGCAATAGTTCTTTTCTGAAAGGTACTTTTACATCCAGTGTGTATTCTGCTCAGCTTCATCCTTAACTTTCCCTCTGTGTGAATCTTGCATTGGCTAGAGCGTTTTCCCATCCGTGTAATTTCTTGCATGGTTAACACCATCGATTGAGCTGTTGTGTTTGGTCTGGTCGCTATCTCCATAGGGAATTGGCAAAATGACTGCCATTGAGATCAGTGAGTTTGTAAACTTTGCAGAGCAACAAGGCTATGAGGGAGATCCAAGCAAGGTATGTGCGAGAACTCACAAATGAAGCGAAGGCCCGGGGAAGAACAGAGCAAGACAGGATGTGGTATACGAGAAAAAGAGTGAGAGCGCAGGAATTAAAGGTGCAGGAAATGGGCATTCGATTGGCACAGCTCAATAATTCACCACCTCAAACCACTGCTGTCAAAGTCCAGCAGAACAATCGCAGGGAGGTCCAGTTTATTGAAGAAGTCACCAAGGAACTCCCTACAGTGGAGTTGAAGGTAGCCACACCCCAGTTCAGCAAGGGCATACAGCAAGTGCCCCTCACGTGCAGGAAGGCTGCCAAACCGGAGCACAAAACTGTGATGACGCCATCTGCAGAGGAAGACAAATGGCTAGGTGAAATTGACCTTGATGAGATAGCTTGGTTAAGTGAGGAGGGCCAGGAGTCCACCTCTTTCAGCCATAAGACTGAGCCTAGTACCCGCGAATTCTCTTCAGATGTAACTGTGTTAGTTACCACCACTGGTGATAGGGCTACCTCAAACACCAGGCCAGAGGTCTCAGAGGAGGCAAAAGGGGAACCACCCATCAGCCAGACACCCTAAGTAACCAGACAGAGCTCATCATACTCCAGCTGTTGGACAAGACGCTAGGAACTACAGGGCAGCCACCTACTCGAATGAAGCAGAACTAAATAATCTCGCTTAGAAGGACTTCCTGCTGAAGGATGAGTTGCCCCTGAAAATCACCTGAGGATCTCACGATCCCGTTAAGGTTTTGCGCTGGCAAGTAGTTGTACCCGGTAACCTGAGGTTGTCGGTGCTATGAATAGCCCATGAGGGACTTGGAGGACAAGTTGATGTAAAGCGTACTACCCAGCTGATCCAGCATCGGCTCTAGCTGGGCTTGCACAGGATTGTCGAGGCTTACGTAGCCTCCTGTCATCCTTGCCAATTCACACGCTATCTCGAAGCTGTTCCAACTAGATGTGATGCTGGCAATGCTGCCAGAGAACTGATGCATTTCTTTTATAGGTTTGGCTTCCAAGCTACTCTACAGTTGGACAAGGGTTTCTACCTCATGGCAGAAGAGTCATATCCTCTGACCGCATTTGGATCTCATTTTTGGCTTCACCAGTGTCGAGTGATGCCATTAGGATCAGGAATTCCCAACTGGGTGATTTACTTAGATGGCATCATAAATTTCCTCCAGACACGGGGAGAACCCCAAACTCTAGGGAAGGAACTCTTAGGCATAGGTTTATCTCTTGAGCATATTGGATCCTATCATGCTGACCATGAGTTCCCACTGACAGTCATAATGGATCATAACCCACTTATCAACTTGGGGTGGGGCATAAAACTCCAGAACTACAACTGGAAGGTTGAGTGCATAAAAGCTCAGGTAATAGAGTAGCAGATGTGCTCTCCCGGCATTAGTGCTCAATGCATAGTGCATGTCCATAACACGTAGCCATAGTCAGTAAGTTAATATAGGTTTTATGAAAAAAATACTATTTTGGCCTTGGTGTCTCCCCAGGTTGATAAACTTGAGGAGCCATCTTGGCCTCATTGGGTTACACTTAATTCAATTTTTATAGATTTATTTTATCACTTGCGTATTGTGATCTGACAATTTGCTTTAATTTTCATGTGTTCCGCTGCACTGTACCTGTGCAAAAGTTATCTGGCCGTCGGATTAGATTAGGGTCTTTTTCAGAATACTTATTGGAGGATTCCTCTTCTTTCAATCACTTTCCTTTACACATCTTAAAACCAGAACACCTGAAATTAAACTGGGTTAAACACGGGGTGGGGAGGGAGTAGTTTTACTTTTAAGACCTTGGGGGTCCCGGTTAAAGGTTGGGTTCTTATTAAGTAGCCTACAACGGCTTACTTATTTTCATTTCCTATTCGTTTTAGTCATTCCTATGTATGCACTATTTGCATATATTTTATATCATTTTATGTATTAATGCAGTGATATTCACTATTTTTTTCATGAGAGCCAAAATTTCAGATAATACACAATATGTGAGCCACATAAGCCTCAAGGATATATATATATATATATATATATAATGCACTCAAGATTCTCCAGTTCAGGTTCAACTCTAACTTTGCTTGCAGTGAACTCACGATTAGTAAGCAAGAGACTCAATAATAGTTCAACCACTCTAACTCGAGATAGCCATCTCACATCATTATGTATCACTAATTCTCCATATTCTGTTTCGTATTCAGCCAGTAATTCAAGAAACTACCAATGTTTTAATGCCCTTGTAATAATAGAATTACCCACCCGAACAACCAGCCGCTTTATATATTGAAGTTCAGTCTTCGAGTTTTACCACAAGTGCCTCCTAGTGAATTATAGAATGGAATGGGGCAAAATTTGCGATTAACTCTTCTTCCTCATTAGTCCAATGAGAGTTTTCTCTTTGCATCTCATTTGGGGGCACCATCGTAACACATGCACCCTTTTTTAGAGCATTTCATGTAATTGTCAGATAAAAAAAAAAAAAAAAAAAAAAAAAAAAAAAAAACTAATGGTGCAGTCTACATGCCTTCCTCTCTAATTTAGCCATATAGAAGTAATAGACACAATAATTCTCTCTTAGTAAGTCTTACTTTGAAAATCATGCACAAATACATAAGTGTGTAACATCAAAAATATCTATGCTTTCGTCAAATGCAATGCTGAGTCATGGAACAGCTGATAGCTATGCAAGTAACTGACGACAAATGTCATTGCCTATTTCTTCAGTCCTCATAATAGTTGCATCTGATAGTTGTAAGCCTATGATTCCTTTGAGAATTGCATATTTATTACTGACAACCCCATTACATTTTTCTGTCATGCAAAAAAGAAAAAAAAAAGAAAAAAACGCTCTAACAATCTCTGTATCTGTAAAAGGTT
>NC_090760.1:33713828-33741328 GCF_036898095.1 Palaemon carinicauda | reverse complement strand
TTTAAACATTGTAGGCTTGAGTCACTGTAATCATGTTTGTGCCATCCCCGCGGTGTAAGGAAACGTGTGAGGTTTGGGGAGACAGCTACTATTTGTGTCATTGGTGGATAAATAGGCAAGAACGTTTTCATAGGCATATATACTGTATATGGGCAAAACTAAACTACGTGGGAATCATTATTTCTAAAAAAAAAAAAAAGAAAATATTTTAGATTTTCAGGTAGTTTAAATTTCCATATCACGTAATCTTAGTAAGTTTCTTTTTATTTTGATTAATGTTTTCCACTACTTAAAATGACTAAAAACCTACATAAGGTTTCCCTTGCCTCTGGGTCACTAGAAGAGGGTCTGATACCGTTATGTACCTTCAGTCCACTGATAGATAACGCTGATAACCAAGTGATTGCATTGGAAGAGGTTTAGGGTACTAGATCAAAAAGTGCTAAAGTATTATCAGCGGAACAAATGTCTGGTATACGTAAATGCTCTTTGATGAACGAACCAAAAGTTTCTGAATGAGATAGATAGGCAAGAAAAAAAAATATTCTACATCCATCATCGATAAATCTGAAAATCTAAACGATATCTAAGATTATTGAATAAAGATAGTGTCCACCATATTCGTCAATTTTGCTTTAAGCTGCTTATAGACGGTGACATGGAAATTTCTATCCTTCGCAATTTTTAAAGAAATCAGGATGAACTTTCATAAAGAAAATAAGCTTTTGGAAGCTTGGGTCTCCTTCACCAACAATGAAGAGTCTCTCAGTATAAGTTGCAGTTTAAGAAACATAAAGAATGATCTATTTGGTAATGCTCCTAAACATTTGAATTCTTACAGAACTTAGGATTTACCTTCAAAGGAACCCCCAAGAACAGAGATTACCACACACTAAAGAAGACCTAAGCTAAGAATCTGATTCACAGGAAATGTAAAATAGGAGAACTGGAAATTCTTCCAAATCTTTGGGAAAAAAAGACTTTCTCGATTCTTGTAACAATATTTCTAATGCTTATTAAGCTAAAATGTACGATAGTGGATTAAACACAGCAGACTAAACTTTAGTTATGGCAGAGTAGTAATTTTCAATAAAAACATATAATTTCCATGAGGCGAAAATATTTTTAAAAAATTGGTTTAAATTGGAATGGAAGGCATATAGATTTCTCAAAAAATGGATCACTATCCTGACTTTTGAAAAACCTGAAATACCGCTTCTTGTTATCATTTAAAAATATTTTGACCATCAAGTTTGGAATAATGGTAAACTGTGAAGTATCTGTTCTACACTTCCCAATTGAGTCCTACATTTAATGCCCAACGTGTAAACTAGGGTATGAATTATAAACCAATTGATAGAATTTATACCAGTTCAAAAAAAGAAGAAACCATTAAGAAGTCTGATACAGAAAATATTGTTATGGTATGTGCTAAACAGGAATTGAATTAAACAAGTAATTAGTTTAAAGCACTGGAATAGAAACAGAAGGTTCAGCATCGAATAGGTTCCTTCCCATCAACAGCCGTTGTAGTCTCTCATGGGAAACTTGGAGAGAAAAAGACTGGTGTTTGCACATTATTTGACCTTTGACAAAGCGGAGGGAAAAAGGGGCGTAAAGCGTTTTAGTTATAATATGCAATGTTGGTTACAAGTGTATTCTGTACTTCCCTGGAAAAAAATTCAAGGAATGAGAGAGAGAGAGAGAGAGAGAGAGAGAGAGAGAGAGAGAGAGAGAGAGAGAGAGAGAGAGAGACTCAACCATGTGAGAAAAAGTAATAACAGTGTTATGTTATGAATCAGCGCCAAATGATATATGGAATTTTTTTATTGAACCAAGTAAATCTATTTTGAAGGAATTGCCAGCTTTTCTTGAATCAGGTATATTCTGGCATAATCTCTCTTCTACAGCAGATAGCAGTAAAGGACTCTCAATAGCTACATCTTTGCCAAATATAAGAGAGGTCCAACCAGATGAAGAGCTACCAGTCAGTAAAAATAGATTAGTTGCTCTTCAACATTGCATGGTGGAGAGAGAAACTTCCATCTCTTTCCCCTTACTCTAGAGATTATATACAATCATAAAATACTATATAATTTTCTATTATCTTGGAACTTGGATGAAGCTGATGATGAACCAAAGTATATAAAAAAAGTCCCAAGTCGTTAAAATTTCATTAATGCAGATGTTCATCAGGCTCCAAAACATGGAATAAAGAAGCCAATTAAGAAAAGTACAAGTCTCAGGGACCACTATATTGAGAACATATATAAAATTATCAAATGGAATTTCTTACAAATCGAAATTCTAATTGTAAGATCTCATCGCAATAATCACACAGTAAATAGTCTTATTTTCACTTATATACTACAATTGAATAAATAAGAACTAGAGCTCCTTATTCATGAATACTGCACCCCTACAATTGTGTCTACGTGAATATAAAACCTAATGAGCACCTGATAACCAACGAAGTAAGAGTAAGGTTATAGTATGTCCACTGTAATGTTCCCCAGATATAGGAAAAGTTTTTCTACAAATTATTTCCTGTATTCACCCCCAAATAAAATAATGTTTTGCATGAGGATCTAGAAAACCTTAATGGAGTGATGTTTTAGCAAAGTCAAAGGGCAACTTTATTTCATCTCTTACAGAATATGAAGATGTTTGACTGCTTAATACAGGAGAGCCTGCATTTTTTCATATTCAGACCAGAAGTTTACCATACATTAACCTTTTCATTGTGAGTTCAAATTATCTTTTTTTTTTATTTCAGCCGAAGTACATTGGAAAAGTGTTCCAAAGTATTACAGAGATTGCTACAGAAAAACTTGAAAAAATATATTGGAAAATAATACAAAATTAGGTGATATACAAAGCAATGCAGGCGAGTTCCAAAGTGTAGATGACTCCATTGACTTTATCAATGGAACCTCCCTTACAGCAAGAACTCTATCCAAAACCACAAATCTTTTTCGATAGCATGCAGGACCTTAGTGGTCCCTAGAACTTTTAATCTTACAGAGATATAAAAAGGTTCCTAACTGAGCATTACCAGGTGCCTATGAACCCAGAAGACATCCCCAAGACCACCATCCCCACTCCCTTTGGTACATACACCTTCAATTACTCCTGTTTTGGCCTTCGTAATGCTGGGTCCACTTTTCAATGTCTCATGGAAGGCATCTTAGGGGACCTCCCCTTTTTCAAAATATTGGAGGTTTAAAAAATTATCAATGGCAATAAATTATAATCAAGAGCGAATTCAAGTATTTATTTTACATAAACAAAACTATCACTGAAATATGTATTAAAGAAAATGGCTCAGGATCGTAGATGGTCTTATTGCTTCTTGATATTTAAGCGAGGTATCCGTCCTTATGAAGACCGATGATGTGACCTCACTAATAACCCCCAATACCAAGTCCTCAGGATCTATAAATATGTCATAAATACGCTCTATTAATAGAGAGCAAATATACGAAAATATATCAACAAAACTATTTAATTGCCAGTTAATATAAATGTATGAAGGTCGAACAAATATGAACGAACGAGCAAAATAAAACAAGACACTTCACAAATATAAGTAGTTAAACCGGCAATAAATTCTAAATTTTAAATGAAAACTATATGGTTGGTGCTTTGGATGATTTTTTATGGTTCAGGTTAAGGAGACAATTCATTCAAAGTGAATGAGTAACTCGAGTGAAATTTACAAGGCACAAGCATCAATGTGGTTTGCAACTTACCTCCACTCTAAGCAAGCCTCTCTAGGTCAATTGCAGCTGTCATTGTTAATTCAAAAATCGATGTAACTTTATGGTATAGTAGCCTCAAGAAGTAATCCAAGTGCTCGCACTTCCAAGCAGGATCATCCTCGACCAACGGTCACACTAGTCATTTAATGCTCCATATTAAAATTTACGCTGGATTGGTGAAAAATATTAATGAAGAGTTGACACGTCCTTCTCAGCTGCTGAGTGAAAATGCACTGCCGTCTTCAAACGCTGGGACTAGAAGTAAACTTTTGAGGTGAAGTAAAGGTTTTCGTTCAGTCTCAAAACTCTAGTATTAAATCATCATTTTAAAGGAGGAATTTTATGGTTGCAAACTATTGATGCTTTCACAAACTTAAAACATAACATACTGAAACTGAACGAGTCTCCAAAGCAAGAACACGAACTAACCATTATAAAAAATTTAAACTTTTCCCCAAAACAAAAAAGAAACTTAGAATTTTGAAACAAGCAAAGTAAAAAATCAAGGACCATAAAGGGTGGACACTACACTCAAAAGTTAAAAAGAACAAAGTGAAAAAAGTGCAACACCCCTTCTGTGTATGTTACGTGGACGTCATACTTGTGTGCTCTTCCTCAAAAGAGGAACAACTCCGTCACCTGCGTATTGTGCTTGACTGCCTGCAACACTTACATTTGGTGCCAACGAAGTGTCATTCTTAGGGCACCACATCACTCCTGAAGGAGTCCATCCCCTCCCTGAGAAGGTAGCAGCCGTTCAGAACTTCCCCACGCCCTCGACTGTCAAAGTACTGCAGGAATTCTTGGGCCTGATCAACTATTATCACCGTTTTCTGCCAGCCTTTGCTGCCACTCTTGCTCCCATACGCTGACAGGTGTTTGATTTCATTCACGGCCTTTCACATCCCCAGTGCCGTTCTACTGCATAGCTGCTGAAGACAAAGTTCATTTGGCACAACATTACTAAGGATGCTAAGGATTGGGTCCGCACCTGTACTTCTTGCCAAACTTCCAAAGTACATCAACACACGGATTCAGGAGAGGGCACCTTTCATCAACCTCAGCGTCATTTCGCCCACATTCCCGTCGACGTTGTAGGTCCCCTACCCACATCACAAGGACATCATTACCTCTTTACTGTCATCAACCGCTCCACTCGTTGACCTGAAGCCATTCTCATGGAAACTGCAACGTCTGCTTCCTGTACATCTGCCTTACTCTCAGGATGGATTGCAAGATTTGGTATCCATGAGCATATAGCTTCTGACAGGGGTACCACTTTCACCTCAAAATTGTGGATATCATTAGAAAATCTGGGCATCACCCTACATCAGACAACTGCCTACAACCCCGCTGCCAATGGAATGGTTGAACTTTTTCATCGCACCCTTAAAGCAGCTTTGATGTCCCGCTGCAAGGACTCCAACTGGTTTGCTCAGCTTCCCTGGGTCCTCCTGGGACTTAAGACCACTCCTAAAGATGCCTTGGACGTCTCGGCAGCTGAATTGGTGTATGGCCTCCCGTTGGTCGTCACTGCCGAATTTTTTCCTTCTGCAACCTCCTCCGACGATCTTCAGTGCATATGTCCCTTCATGGTAAAATTTACTCCATGCCGCCAGAGTTTCAAGCCCTCAGCGAAGCATCATATACCTTGCATAATGGTAATGCACCCTTACACGGGCCCTTTCCTTGTGATCTGACGCAATCCAAAAGCATTCCTACTAAACATTCGGGGCAAAGAAGACTGGGTCTCCATTGATCGTCTAAAACCTACTTATCTTCTGGCAGATGCCCTGCCTACAGTTCGCCTCTCTAGATCAGGACGCCCTATTTAACATGTACAGTATGTCATTTTTAGGGGGGAGAGCCTATGTCACACGAGCCTACATAGTAACGACAATTCTCTTTTTTTGTATATATTATCCTTTGTATCTTTGCTCTTCCCTCATCCTGACAGGAACTTGTTTTAATCTGACGGCCTACTTCATTGTTAACTGTTAACAGAACCGGTTGCCGGTTTGACAAAAAATAGCATGTCTGCATTTTGTGACCTTCTTACCGGGACCTAGTGTGTATACATACTCGATGTGTCGTAATAAAGTTACTCAGTTGCTTTCATCTCGCCTTTGAGTCAAAACCTACTCCTGGCTCGTCACAATACCATACAGAGGAGAATGGGACAACTGCCTTTTTTTATGGGATTTAGATTCATCTGTGATTGTTACAGTATTTTCTGGGTCATACCGTGCAGCAAATTTCATTATCAAGGTAGCATTTTACAAAATTACTGTGGAATAATAATAATAATAATAATAATAATAATAATAATAATAATAATAATAATAATAATAATAATAATAATGATAATAATAATAATAATAATAATAGCAGTCTATCTAGACCCTACTCAGGTTGTTTTCCGTTTAAGGGCAAAACAAGGAAAAACAGCCAGAGTTTGGCACTGATAGACTACAAGAAAGCCTTTGACATAATACCACACTCATGGCTGATAGAATGCTTAATGATAGTTCTATCAACTTGCTCAAAAACTGGAAAATGGTTTGCAGAGGTAAACATCACTAGAGGAATCTTCCAAGGGAACTCACTATCCCAGCTAATCTTCGTAGTAGCTATGATTCCCATGTCAAGAGTATTGGAAAATACTGAAGTTTTGTGTCAACTGAAGAAATGAGGCAGCAGAATAAATCACCTGATGTTCTCTTCTGTAAAGATGCTAAAAAAATAGGGATAGTAATCCTGATAGTATGAATTGTATTAAGAGACATCAAGATGGAGTTTGATAAAGAAAAGATTACTCTAGGTAGCATATAGATGGGAAAATTAGCAAGGACTGAAAGGATAAAGATGCCAGATGGAAATTTCATCAATGATAGAGAAGAAGCAGACTATAAATATTTAGGGACAACAGAAGGAGAAGTAATAAAACACCAAGATATGAAGAAAAATATTAGAAGCAAAAACATGCAAAGAATCAAAGCTATAATGAAGTCAAAACTCAACTCTAGAAATATGGTAAAGGCTATAAACACCTGGGAAGTACCAGTAATCAGTTACATTGCTGGAATAGTGGAGTGGAAAAAGTTAGAGCTATGCAACATGGATAGAAAAACTAGAAAATTAGTTCACATGTACCAAGCACTGCACCCAAGAGCGAATATTGACAGGCTCTATGTACCACACAGTGAAGGAGGAAAAGGACTCAATAGTATAGAAGATTATGTAAACATCAAAGGTAGACCATTTAGACAGAATCTTAAGACCAAAAAAGATGAATTTATAAAGAGTGCATGGGAAGAAAACTTTATAAAGAAGGTTAGTGACCCACAAGTGTATAAGAAGTGAACAGGAAAAAAAGATACTGAAGGAATGGAAGAGAAAACCAATGCATGGACAATTCCTGAGACAAACTCGAGAATTTGCTAGTAAGGAAACATGGCAGTGGCTACAGAGAGGGAAACTTAAGAAGGGAGCCAAAGGGAGTATAATGGCAGGCCTTAGGGACCAGATAATATTATATTCAGCAAGCCATGTTTGGAACTACCATCTCGTCAAAGGGCAGGAAATATAGGACAAAAGAAGTAACCATCAACCATATCGCCAGTCAATGTTCAGCACTTGCTCAGAATCAATAGAAGAAATGATATGATACTGTGGCTAAGGGGAACAAGGACAACTGTCCCCTAGACAACCGCCCACTGGACAATTGCCCCTGGACAACTACCCCTTGGACAATTGCCCCCGGACAATTGCATTCAAGGACAACTGGCCCCCCGGATAATTGTCCCCTCCCCTTTAAAAATACATAAAAATATTCCACAATTACAAAAACACTCGATTGAAAAAATTGAAGTAGTTTCCTAGTTACGTAATCGGTAGTTTATGAAATAGATGAAGTAATTCCTAAAAGTAGCAATTCTAGGAAAAGATACATCTTATTGCATAATTATTCCAATTTTCCACAGTTCAGAGTCTGCTTATAAAGGGTTCTTGTATCTATTCTGAATTAGAATATATCATATCACCCATCATGGAGTTCATCCGAAGTGAACCCGGGAAAATGAAGCTTATTTATGAAGGATACATCTATGTGCAGCAAAAGGAATTAGCAAATAATGTTACGTCTTATGAATGTGAAAAACGTTGCCATAATAACTGCAAAGCCAAATTAAAAGTTTGTAAAAGTGAAGTAATTGGTCATGAGAATGAACTTACCCATGCTGTTGACATATCCTGCCGTGAAGTCTTATTAGTGAAACAGGAAATAAAGGCTAAATCTATTGCAGCCCAAGAGACTTCACAGCAAATAATTACCAAAACAGTCAAGTCGATATCAAATGGTGCCGCAATTCAACTACCACCTCTGAGACACAATCGTCGTGCAATCAGGTGCTACAAGCAAGCTGTCGGGGATCCTCATCCCATTCCATTAAACCTAGCTGACATGATAATTTTTCCGAGTAAAAGAAAACTTCTAATGGTGAAGATTTTCTTCTTTATGATAGTGGGTCGGTTGAACAGCGTATCCTTTTCGTTCCAACTTCTACCAATATTAGCCTACTGGAGAAATCAGATGATTGGTTCGGAGATGGCACATTGTTTTACCAATTGTTCACTATTAATTTTTTACCTTCGGAAAGGGGTTTTCCGTGTGTGTATGTTCTGATACCAAATAAACAACAAGCGGTGTATCAAGATATTCTCCAACTACTAACTATAAACCAAGACTAAATCCAAAGACTTTCCTCATAGAATATGAACAAGCTGCTAATAGCGCTATTGAAGAGATCTTCCCCAACATAGCAGTTGAGGGATGTTTCTATCATTTATCTCCATGCATTTACCGCAATGTGCAAAATGAGGGTCTTAAAACTAAATACCAAACTGATGCTGATTTTTTTTCTTATAAATCCGCATGATTGCTGCATTTTTACCCCTAAGGAAGGTAATTGAATCATTTGAGATTCTGCAAGAAATTTGGCCATCGGTGACGGTCTTCATGGCAATTTAAACAATACTACTAGTGTACTGTCTATTGTTCGTGAGTGCTTCTGGTAGCAGGAGGTCTGGAGAGCATCATTAGTAATGAGAGTGCTGAGACATTTTAAAAGGTCGTTGGAGGCCAGAGGGAAATGGGTGTAAGTGTTCAGATTTTCTGGCGAAGAACAAGTTAATTAAATAGAATGACCTTATTTCCCGCGGAGAAAAAACCAAAAGAATATAAAAAAAGAGAGCTATGTCTTACTTAAGCATAAAGAAATGTTGTCGCGTTGCAGAGGATTTTCTTTGCAGTTTTATAAATATATATATATATATATATATATATATATATATATATATATATATATATATATATATATATATATATATATATATATATATATATATATATATATATATAAACATACGTATATATATATATATATATATATATATATATATATATATATATATATATATATATATATATATATATATATATATATATATATATATATATATGATAAATTTTGCACATTTTTACGTGTTTTTCATATTCAAATAAGCCATATATATTTTTGATACATTAATGTCTGGATTCTCTTAACGACCTTGGGATCAGAGCCCCAGGCGAAATCACACAAAGACAAGAGCTTGGCTCCGGCCGGGAATCGAACCCTGGTCGGCAAGCTTGCACAGACAGTGACTAACCCACTTGGCCACGAAGAAAGATATATATATATATATATATATATATATATATATATATATATATATATATATATATATATATAAATATATATATATTTATACTGTATATATATATATATATATATATATATATATATATATATATATATATATATATATATATATATATATATATATATATATATGTATATATACATATATATATATATATATATATATATATATATATATATATATATATATATATATATATATATATGTGTGTGTGTGTGTGTGTGTGTGTGTGTGTGTGTGTGTATAATCAGCCATTACCAGTCCATTCCAGAACAAAAGCCTCAGATATTTTCTTCAACTTGTGTGTGTGTTTATATATATATATATATATATATATATATATATATATATATATATATATATATATATATATATATATATATATATATATGTATATATATATATATATACATATATATATATATATATATATATATATATATATATATATATATATATATATATATATATATATATATATATATATATATATATAGTAGGTAGTAGGATAGCCAGGGCACCAGCCACCCGTTGAGATACTACCGCTAGAAAGATATAGGGTCCTTTAACTGGTCAGGCAGTGCTACATTGGATCCTTCTCTCTGGTTACAGTTATTTTCCATTTGCATACACATACACCGAATAGTCTGGCCTATTCTTTACAGATTTTCCTCTGTCCTCATACACCTAACAACGCTGAGGTTACCAAACAATTCTTCTATCAAGGGGTTACCTTCTGCACTGTTATTGTTCAGTGGCCTCTTTCCTCTTGGTAAGGGTAGAAGAGACTCGTCAGCATTGGTAAGCAGTTCTTCTAGGAGAAGGACACTCCAAAATCAAACCATTCTTCTCTAGTCTAGGGTAGTGCCATAGCCTCTGTACCATGGTCTTTCACTGTCTTGGGTTAGAGTTCTCTTGCTCGAGGGTACACTCGGGTACAATGTTCTGTCTTGTTTCTCTTCCACTTGTTTTGTTAAAGTTTTTATAGTTTATATATAGATATTTGTTTTGATGTTGTTGCTTTTCTTGTAATATCTTATTTTTTCTATTATTTTTCCTCATTGGACTATTTTCCCTGTTGGGGCCCCCGGGCTTATAGCATCCTGCTTTTCCAAATAGGGTTCTAGCTTAGCAAGTAATAATAATATTAATGATTATACAAATACAGTTTGCTTTTATGTATAAACATAAATTTATATATATATATATATATATATATATATATATATATATATATATATATATATATATATATATATATATATTCAAATAAGCCTATATATATATTTATTTATTTATATATTATATATATATATATATATATATATATATATATATATATATATATATATATATATATATATATATATATATATATATATATATATATATATATATGTATGTGTGTGTGTGTGTGTGTGTACATACACACACACACACACACACACACACACACATATATATATATATATATATATATATATATATATATATATATATATATATATATATATATACGTATATATATACATATACATATATATATATATATATATATATATATATATATATATATATATATATATATATATATATTTATATATATAAAACTACAAAGAAAATTCTTTGCAACGTAACAACATTTCTTTACGCTTAAGTAAGACATAGCCCTTTTTTTTCATAGTCTTTGGTTTATGTATCCGTGTGAAGTAAGGTCATTCTATTTCATCAAGTTATTCCTCGGCAAAAAATCTGAACACTCACACTCCCTTTCCTCTGGCGTCCAAACAAATCTCATAGAATGTTACTTATCGACGCCATTACTATTGAACCATTATCATTTAACTACTATCATAGTATTATGTAGCCCTTTTCTTAGTTCTTAGTTTGCGTTTGATATCCACGTTTTAGCTAAATAGTTCACTCATGCGTTTACTTGCCTTCTCTTGAATTTATTCTTTTCCAATCCAAACTTTTTAAGGAGACTTAGCAACCCAAGCATCTATATGGTGTTCTAAATCAGAGCGGTTCAATGGCTGTTCATGACTGTCAGAGGCAATGTACATTGAAAATACACTAGCAGAACAATGCTCTAGGCACTGACCAATGTATGATTGGCGCCCAAGCTTTTCTCCACTGAAGCTAGGGAGCACCAGGAATTGGCTGCTGACGACTCAGCAGGTAAACCTCTATGCTCCCTCTTTCCTACCTAATGCTGCCAAAATGGCTCTTCCAAGAATCTTTTACTATGACAATACCGGACAACCAGATCTACTTCTTCCCTATGCGTAGTAGCCTAAACATCAAGATGATGCTTCATCCAGACCGAGGTCATATTTGTTGATATCATTTTGTCATTTCAATTTTATGCGCCTTTTCGTCGTAAAGGTACTTTCATTGTCAATCTTTATTTACTTATATATTTCCAAGTACTACCATCAACAACTGTGTTAGATTATTATTATTATTATTATTATTATTATTATTATTATTATTAATATTATTATTATTATTATTATTATTATTATTATTATGACACAAATCTGGCCCCTTGCAATTATTCAGTTTTCATATTGTAAACTTTAGATTATAATAGATTATAATAGATTATCATAGTTTTATAGAAATACAATACTTAGTAACCACCTTTAAATTAAACGTTGAACATAAGTCCTTCTCCAATTATGAATAGGTCACATTCCCACAAACCACTAATTCTGTGCATTATTACGTCTTTGATATACAAAAAAAAGTCTTCTTATCTTCGACGCTTTGACCTTGACCTTCTTTGGAGTATTAATTGTTCCATCGGTTACCTTAAAATCAAAATAACTTTCATAGGGGATTAAAAGTTCTTCATGTATCCACTTACTACTTATTGCTATACAAGCATCTCTTGCATATTCATTACCATCAGTTACTACATTTACCGACAACCATTAAAAAATAAACAAACGAAATTAACCAGGAGATTTTTCTTTTCGTCAATGAAGAAGGAATTATGAGAATAATACTCACTACGCCCTCCGGTCAAGGTCTCATACACAGAGAGAGAGAGAGAGAGAGAGAGAGAGAGAGAGAGAGAGAGAGAGAGAGAGAGAGAGAGAGAGAGAGACGCTCTGAAATGGTAGCTGAAACATGGAAAACATGCAGTGATCATGCATTTGTGAACTTATAGCAAACCATCCAGAATATAACGAAAGGAGACAACTGCTATATTCATCTTGATATAACAAACGCAGGATGGAGGGATGTCATATTAATAATTAAAAAAGATGCAACAAAAAGAGGTAATGTAATATATTTGTCTAAAGTTCTGTATTGGATATGAAAGTGAATAATGAATCATATGCTACCAAAAAAATGAGTTAAACTACGAAATCTATAAAGAATTCTTTTATAATTTCCTTCTAATAATTCTTTACTTATTGTTGTCATCTTCGTGTTCTTTTCATGGGTAATTGCGCGTCAATTCAGGGCAACGTTGCACAATGGTCTGGCCATTATTGCCAGAAACTTTAGAATGGAAGAAACTTTCCTTCTTACTGAGAGAATAAACAAACGTTGCGATATTGCATTACTTGAACAGACCTTAACTTTAATAAAGAATTATTAAAGGAAGTTTAAAATCGCATACTATTAGGACAGTTTATTAACTTATTCAAAGAGTCGGTTTTTCGTCTACTCACGGCACTTCCATATTTCTTTCATTGACAAAAAAAAAAAAAAAAAAAAAAAAAAAAAGTCCTTACAGATTTGTTAGAGACTTTTTACTTATTCATGAAGTGTGAACAAGATAAAAAATCAGTAATCCTAACATAACTCTACTGCATACCTAGAAAAAGTAGGAATACAATACAAAACGATTATGTTTTAAATTGCAACCACGCACAATTTCTAGTCAGTTAAATATTCCTTCCAATGATATGTTGCTAGAATAAATAGAAACGGCTATCAACAGGCAACTCAAGTAAAAAAAAAAAAATAAATAAATAAACGGGTTTCTCTTTAATATAGAGGCGTTAATAAACATTTTCTGTTCGACATAACCGTTGAAAGTTATTAGCAATGTTTTATGGTATGTTGGTACTTTAATTAAATACTGGATTTCACTATGGAAGGAAGCGTTTTGTATGAGCAACGAGATAGCTTGAATGTAAGAGCATAGGCCATTGGAAATTCAATCTATTTTCATGAACCCATCTCATTCCCATTACGGTCTCCAAAATACAAACAGAATTGTTAATTATAACGCATTTGTGCCTAGATTACGGTAAATTCAATAAAAGGATTTTTTAAGTCATCAAAGGTTTGCTTTGCGTTTTATTTGCCGTATTAAAATGTGTCTGAAGGCGAGTTCCTCTGTATATTAAGTTATAATCTGATGGTCGATTGATTGTTGGTGATCCTTACGAGTTCTTTATTGTAATATGTTCTTTTTAAAGTTTTTGCACGGTTTTTTTTTTTTTTTTTTTTTTGGCTTTTTCCTTTAAATCTCATGTATCGTAGGTAATTTTTTGAGTAAACTGTGCTAAAATCTCACAGAGTAAGTGGAAATAATAATAATAATAATAATAATAATAATAATAATAATAATAATAATAATAATAATAATAATAATAATAATAATAATAATAATAATAATAATAATAATAATAATAATATACTATATTTCAGTATCCACGAAATACAAGGGGAGTTCTTTAAATAAAGTGATTTAGTTAAATATATTTAATACTAAAATTCACAGAAAATACAATATCAATTTTCCCCATTAAATAAAAGCAAAACTTCAAGATGTTAGAGTTTAAATGTAAAAAAATGTATAAATGCATGAATATCTAACATAACCAGTACCGCACACATAAATAAACACATATATTCATGTAATAATAATAATAATAATAATAATAATAATAATAATAATAATAATAATAATAATAATAATAATAATATTTCAGTATCCACGAAATACAAGGAGAGTTCTTTAAATTAAGTGATTTTGTTAAATATATATAAACACTAAAATTTAAAAAAAATACAATGTCAATTTTCCCATTAAATAAAAGTAACACTTCAAGAATTTACAGTTTAATCATAAAAAAATAATGGATAAATGCATGAATGTCCAACATAACCAGTACCGCACACATAAATAATGACACATATTCATGTAGCCTACAAACAATCTATACAGCGCCATATCTATATACATATATAGCACTCAAGCCATGAAAGACTAACAATATATTCTTACGAAGTTGGTCTAGTTTACAGTAAATACAATGGTTTATTCATAATTTTATTTATATTTCATTTGTGCATTAAAGAGATGTTACCCGGCCCGTAAAATGCGTCGCTCTCATATAGATATAAGTATTTTATGTAAATTACGTAAGACTTTCGTAGTGAATTTCATTGTAATTTTTATTCAAGTTAGTATATGTATATTTACGTTATTTTTTAAGAATTAACTTTTATTTCACATATGTTTGATACGAAGTCTTACGCATTTTATTTGAGAGTGTTGTGGGATTCATGCGAGATATGAACTAGGGCTTAAGTAATGTTCTTTTACAATTAATGAGGTATTACGTCATGTTTGAGAAAGAATATTCTATAACATGTGCTTTAGAGATTTTGCGAAGAGCCAGGTGGTATGTTACTTTTTCTTTAATTTCTGGGATAAAGGGTGGGTAGAGCTAGCTGCCTGAGAGTAATGCTTGGCAACTTTGATGCTTGGCCCAGCCCCCATGCTACCAGACCTCGATCCTGGAACTTCTGGAATTAGCCAAATTTCATATAAAATGTGACACCAAGGTTAGGTTACAGAGATAGAGATATAGGCTACTGCCTGGGAGTGTTCAGTACGTTTCAGTGCGTCCTCTCCTAAATGACTCTGTGCCCCAAAGCAAATCGTGTGTCGTAAAGATCATAAGATGGAACAATGATCTTAATTCATTGTATTAGGGTGAGTGTTGACATTGTATAAAGTGTTTGTAATTGGTCCTGTAGGAAGGTTCAGATTTTGTAACGTGATCTGGTTATCTATTTTTCATTAAGTGTCAAAATTGTATATTGTATTATTCAGTTTAAATTTCAAGCTTTTGTATAATTGATATTGTATTATTTTTTTTCCTAGTATAAGTTTTATTCAGATATAGTAGTTCAAGTTAAGTTATCAAATAATTTCAGATCGTAACATATTTGTCTTAATCTAAGTTATGTTCAGTTTTAATTGTTTTCTAGTGACTTATTTTGATATGTAAATTATTTTCAAAGTGTTGTAACTCATATGGAATATATTTATTTTTGTAGAGTGTATTATTCCAATCATCATTATTTGGAACCAGATTCCGCTCGTTTCCTGTTAAGAACCACAGTAAGTTTTAAATACACCTTATTAATAATTAGAAGTAATAACCCAGTTTAGTTTTGAGTGTACTTAAGAGACTTTTGGATATTCAGTATTTTTTATATTGCTGTCTGGGAGTTATTTAACTGTCTCGGGATTCGTGTATTAATGTTTTAAAGTGTAACAGTTTTAATGTAAAAGCAAACAAGTAAGTTTGAAATTCTAGAGGTTGATTAACTTGCCAATCATAGTATATACAATATTTTATGTTTGGTTCCCAGTCACAAGCCGTAGGACAATATATTTTTAGTGCCCAGAACACGGGAGCTCTATCATATAATATATATATATATATATATATATATATATATATATATATATATATATATATATATATATATATATATATATATATATATATACATATATATATATGTTTATATATATATATATATATATATATATATATATATATATATATATATATATATATACATATGTGTGTATATATATAAAAAACATATAAATATATATATATATATATATATATATATATATATATATATATATATATATATATATGTGTGTGTGTGTGTGTGTGTGTGTGTGTGTGTGAGTGTGTGTGCGTGAGTGTGTGTGCGTGCGTGTGTGAAAATACGAAAGCTGACACGGAATGAGCATGAAATATGTATTATAACCTCGAAAGGAAAATCTATTTTTAGTTGCATTCATCTTTCACTGCTATAATACATACTGTGCATACTTCTCTCCAATATAATAAAAAATAAGTATTTCCCAGAGTTGAATATACTAATCTTGCTTTAATTTTTCATTTACTAGGTTGTTGTTTTATTCATGTCACTCACTCTTGTGGTACATGGGCCTTCTGTAACAAGAGGCATTAGAGTGGAATTATTGTGGGGGTGAGAGTCGACGGTCATGTGAAAATGACTATGCAGACAGGGCTTCTGAAATCTAAAATGGGGGAGGGTGGGGGAATTCGGGAAATGTCTTAAGATACAGGTGTGGAAGTCATTCATAAACACGAGTAACAAAATGGTTAAAACAGCTATTACCTATGGTGAGAGAGAAAGAGAAATATATATATATATATATATATATATATATATATATATATATATATATATATATATATATATATATATATATATATATATATATATATATATATATATATATATATATATATGTGTGTGTGTGTGTGTGTGTGTGTGTGTGTGTGTACATATATTAGAGATTGCTTATACAGTTTATAACAAAATTTGAATCTTTAATCTTAAGAATTTGAAATGGAGTGAGACTGGAGAATACCAGAGTTTGTATGGCGAAATTTGATAATGACCTGAACCCTGGTGGACTCAGTATCTTCAGGTCTTGTAGTGATCAACAGGAAATGACAAAGCAAAATCACATACATAATCAAAATTATTCCAAAATAGAATACAGCTTAGTTTCACTAAACTGTCAAAGGCTTATTGGTAGTCGTGGTGATTTAACGTTTCTTCAATTCTACCATCTACAGAATGGATGGAACCGGAATAGTGCAAAAGTTTGTCAAAGTGGTAAGTATTTTCCGATATGAACAGCTTTTAAATATGTCCACTTTTTTATAAACAAAAACAGATGCCTCTTGCTTCGTACATAAAGAAAAAGGATTGAAATATAGGATCTTGCATGACCACAATTACCCAACACTCTGGACCAAGTTATTGTTTGAACCTTGAATATGTTATGGACAGATAAACATTCAGTTAATGGCCTATTTTCCCTGTGCAAGATAATGTTGAAGAGGACTTTTGCGTTTCCTAGAGAATAAGGGCCGTTTGTCATCTACTTAGGGTGGCGTTTGCCACTTGCATTCTATTTCCTATGTTCTAATCTGGCTTGAGTCATCCATTTTTTATGCACTAACTACTAATCAGCATCAAATGACTTATTTTTTTACATTGAAAAAGTATATGATACTGCTTGGAGGCTCGTATACTTGAAAAAAAAAAAAAAAAAAAAAAAAAAAAAGAGGGCAGTTTGGTTTTAGAGAGGAATTGTCGTTTCCTATTTAATAATTTTCTTCTCACTTATTCTTTCAATTCAAGGTAGGTAAAACATTGTCCGAAAGGAGGTGCTAAGGAGGAATGCGGTAAAGTAGTGTGCAGAGTCCTCATTTTCTTGAAATAGATGCATATCATTAATATATACCCATGATGTCCATATATATACTTTTGGACCTCTGCATTATTTGCGAGAACTAAAATGTCTATGGTTTAGAGGAAACTTTAACGCCTAACAAGGTCAGTTATTAGAGCGATAGACACGAATAGGTTTAATTTCTTACAAATAAGAAAGTTATGGTTAATTTTTTGCTACATCCATGAAGGACACCCTGACCCTGATTTACATATCAAAGGTCTAGAATTCCTTCTGTAAAGTTGCCAGATTTTTAACTGTCATCTTTGGCCAGATATCAGAATAACAAGCCAACTTATAAGACAAATACGTATAAAGAAAGTGATCAAAACAAAGAAAATTATAATGAAACATAAATCTAGGAGAAATTATCATCATAAGGGAGGTAGATAAAAAGATATATATGGTAAGCATTGTCAAAGGGGAGGTCACACAGAAGAAGAATGCTGGTACAAAGATAAGAAAAATTATATGCCCACAGAAAGCACCGGTCAAAATACCCCTCAGGCACAGGCAAAGGATAATTCAAATCCTACAAATAGTACAGAAGTAAAATAGGATACCAGAAAATAACTAGCACACCATGAAGAGAGTACGGAGAATAGGGAAGCAATAGATATTATTATTATTATTATTATTACTATCCAAGCTACAACCCTAGTTGGAAAAGCAAGATGCTATAAGCCCAGGGGCTCCAACAGGGAAAAATAGCCCAGTGAGGAAAGGAAATAAGGAAATAAATAAATGAAGAGAACAAATTAACAATAAATCATTCTAAAATAAGAAACAACGTCAAAACAGACATGTCATATAATAAACTATCAACAACATCAAAAACAAATATGTCATAAATAAACTATAAAAAGACTATGTCCGCCTGGTCAACAAAAAAGCATTTGCTCCAACTTTGAACTTTTGAAGTTCTACTGATTCAACCACCCGATTAGGAAGATCATTCCACAACTTGGTCACAGCTGGAATAAAACTTCTAGAGTACTGCGTAGTATTGAGCCTCGTGATGGAGAAGGCCTGGCTATTAGAATTAACTGCCTGCCTAGTATTACGAACAGGATAGAATTGTCCAGGGAGATCTGAATGTAAAGGATGGTCAGAGTTGTGAAAAATCTTATGCAACATACATAATGAACTAATTGAACGACGGTGCCAGAGATTAATATCTAGATCAGGAATAAGAAATTTAATAGACCGTAAGTTTCTGTCCAACAAATTAAGATGAGAATCAGCAGCTGAACACCAGACAGGAGAACAATACTCAAAACAAGGTAGAATGAAAGAATTAAAACACTTCTTCAGAATAGATTGATCACCGAAAATCTTGAAAGACTTTCTCAATAAGCCTATTTTTTGTGAAATTGAAGAAGACACAGACCTTATATGTTTCTCAAAAGTAAATTTACTGTCGAGAATCACACCTAAAATTTTGAAAGAGTCATACATATTTAAAGAAACATTATCAATACTGAGATCCGGATGTTGAGGAACCACCGTCCTTGACCTACTTACAATCATACTTTGAGTTTTGTTAGGATTCAACTTCATACCCCATAATTTGCACCATGCACTAATTCTAGCTAAATCTCTATTAAGGGATTCACCAACCCTAGATCTACATTCAGGGGATGGAATTGATGCAAAGAGAGTAGCATCATCTGCATATGCAACAAGCTTGTTTTCTAGGCCAAACCACATGTCATGTGTATATAGTATGAAAAGTAATGGGCCAAGAACACTACCCTGTGGAACACCGGATATCACATTCCTATAATCACTATGGTGCCCATCAACAACAACTCTTTGAGATCTATTACTTAAAAAATCAATAATAATGCTAAGAAACGACCCACCCACTCCCAACTGTTTCAGTTTGAAAACAAGGGCCTCATGATTAACACGGTCAAAAGCAGCACTAAAATCAAGGCCAATCATACGAACTTCCCGACCACAATCAAGGGATTTCTGTACAGCATTGGAGATTGTAAGAAGGGCATCACATGCTCCAAGGCCTTTACGAAAACCAAATTGCAAACTAGGGAAGAGATGATTACCTTCAGCAAACCTATTAAGACGTTTTGCCAGAAGACGTTCAAAAACTTTAGATAATATGGGAGTTATGGAAATTGGGCGGTAATCAGTGGGATTTGAGCTACCACAAACACATTTACATAGAGGAGTAACATTACCAATTCTCCAACTAGTGCTAAAAGCTCCTCTTCTTGCTAACTTGCGCAAAATAACAGATAACTTTGGAGCTAAGAAATCTGCTGTCTTTATAAAAAACAAAGGAAAAATACCATTTGGGTCTACACCTCCATAAGCATCAAGGTCCATCAACAGAGCTTTAATCTCACGAGATCGAAAAGCTAAACTAGTTAGTTTAGCCTCAGGAAAACAGGAATGAGGAAGTTCAAGTTTTTCATTACTCTGTTTACTGTCAAAAACATCAGCCAAAAGGGTTGCCTTTTCCTTTGGACAGTGAGTGACTGAGCCATCTGGTTTAAGTAAAGGAGGAACTGTTGCATCTACACCAAAGAGTGCAGATTTAAGGGTAGACCACCATTTATGTTCCTGAGTTGTACCAGAAAGGGTTTCTTTTATGGTTAAATTGTACTCCATTTCAGTTGAGGCATAAACTCTCTGAGCAAAAGCTCGAAGCTGAGTATAGTTGTTCCAGGTCAAATCTGATCTGTTACCCTTCCAAAGTTGATAGGCCTCCTGCTTCTCCAAAAAAGCACGTCTACAATCATCATTGAACCACGGTTTGTCCTTCACTCGGTACCTTAGCACACGAGAAGGGATACGCCTATCAATTATGTTGACTAAATTCTCATTCAAAGGGACAACAGGATCTACACTATTATATAATTGTGACCAATTCAAGAACAAAAGATCATGTAAAATCCCATTCCAGTCTGCTTGGGATTTCATATAAATTTTACAAGAATATGATATATCAGGGACAGGCTGCTCAGTCTTCACTAATAATGAAATCAAGGCATGATCAGATGTCCCGACTGGAGAACCAACCTTACCAGTTATAACGCCAGGGGAGTCAGTGTATACAAGGTCCAAGCAATTACCAGACCTCTGAGTAGCTTCATTTATGATTTGCTCACAGCCTGATTCAGAGGCAAAGTCTAAAGCTCTTAAGCCATGGCGATCGGTAGGAGAGATAGAACTTAACCACTCCCTATGGTGAGCATTAAAATCACCAACAAAGACAAAAGAAGCCTTTCTATCATCTTCTTGTATCTTAGCCATAATGGTAAGAAGACAATCGAAGATAGAATCATCCATGTCTGGATTCCGGTAGATCGAACATAAATAAAAGTTGTTATGCCTGCCACAAACTTTTATTACCTGAATCTCATGACATCCACATTGATAGCAGGACTTATGAGAAGCAGGGTACTCGGTCCTAATATACACCGCCATTCCCCTGGCCCTAGGGATGGCATCACGTTTCAACATTATTGGCTTCTTAAAACCAGTTATAAGGAGCTCAGATGAGTGCCTCATATTAGAAACCAAAGTTTCTGAGCACAAAAGAATATCATACTGTCTGGACGCAACTGTAAGGTCTTGGATATTTGCATGAAGACCACGAATATTGCAATACAGAAGACGACATTGACGAAATCTAGGACGTACTGGTCCCGGATTTCGCTCAATGTCTCCAGACAGCATAAGAATTAATAGAAATAAAAAAGAGACAGCATACTTAAAAACTAGATTAACAAGAATTATAACAAAAACAATACGTACAGAATTATAAACAAAGTGATTGATGATACCCATAGACTATAGTAAAAAGTCGGAAAAACTGGTCAACATGGAGGAGCCGATACACCATGCAAGGCTAAATACCCTCCAGGATAGCCACTTCTACTGGAGGGAGGACAGTAAGGATGGTTTTGAGAAGAAAAATAATCAGAAAAAGGAAAAGACAACCTCTTGATAAACCACCAGGCATCCATGGCCCTTCTATTAAGCCTGCCCAACACACCATTTCAAAAAAACAAGAGGAAGAAAAAAAAAATAAGATAGAATAGTGTGCCTGAGTGTACCCTCAAGCAAGAGAACTCCAACCCAAGACAGTGGAAGACCATGGTACAGAGGCTATGGCACTACCCAAGACTAGAGAACAGTGGTTTAATTTTGGAGTGTCCTTCTCCTAGAAGAGCTGCTTACCACAGCTAAAGAGTCTCTTCTACCCTTACCAAGAGGAAAGTACACTGAACAAATTGCAGTACAGTAATTAACCCCTTGGGTGAAGATGTGTTAAGTATCTCATTGTTGTCAGATGTATGAGGAAAGACGAGAATATGTAAAGAATAGGCCAAACTATTCTGTGTAAGTGTAGGCAAAGAAAAAATAAGCCGTGACTAGAGAGAGGGATCCAATGCATTACTGTCTGGCCAGTCAAAGGATCCAATACCTCTCTAGTGGTAGTATCTCAACGGGCGGCTGGTGCCCTGGCCAACCTACTACCTATAAAGTTGAAGGTAGCTGAGGTTCATTCACGTTGCAAGGAACATATTCTTCCTTCCGACAGTAGGTACTGCTAACAAATAATGCCAAGATAAAAAGTAAAGAATGTCTCAATTTGTTGAATTCAGGAAGTATGGTCAACATTATCGGACTCAATACATTGACTGGTTATTTAGATATTCCTGCTCCCGCTATAAGGTGTGAGGACACATTAGTTAAGGGATTAACGGCAACCAGATTAACAATGTAGGAACTATAGATTTAAACATTGAAATATTGGAAAAGAAATGCTAAGTGCCATTTTTAGTTTTCCATAAAGTACCATTTCCCTCTAGAGCTTTGATTTCCTTTGAAACGATGCAACATTTTAAAGTCAATTTTGATTGTAAGAACAGAAGGTTAAATCTAAAGAGAAATAGTCAGGAAATATGTTTTCAACTTGTCGATGACAAGTCTACTACAAATCATGCCAATTTGCAAGAGTAAACAAATGAGACCGAGCTTGGAATATAGGCAAATGAAAATCTACTATGAAAAAAAAAAAAACAATATATGTGAAGCTATTCACAGGAAGAAGCTGAATATTTTCGAATAAAAAATATGAAGAGTCATACAACAAACGTAAACAAATTAACAAATATATGTATATATATATATATATATATATATATATATATATATATATATATATATATATATATATATATATATATATATATATATATATATATATATATATGTGTGTGTGTGTGTGTGTGTGTGTGTGTGTGGGTGTGTGTGTGTGTGTGCATATTTTGGAGGCACTGTAATCCCCTTTCCGTTGCAGTTCCTTTATATTTTCCACAAATTTCTACTATTTTTCTGAAAGATTTCAACCTCATTCCCTTCATTTGTTAATTTGTTTACGTTTGTTTTATGACTTTTCATATTTTTTATTCGAAAATCTTCAGCTTCTTCCTTTTTTTATAGTGATTTTCATTTGCCTATATTCCATGCTCGGTCTCATTTGTTTATTCATTCCTTTTCTCACCTTTACTACACGTAAATCTTTTTATTCAGTTTTCTGGGTTTACATTTTTGTTCTACTTATTATTCATTTCCTCTATTAGATTGTATTTTCGGTTGCGAGTTTTAAACAGGAATTTATCGAACTCGCCCAGAAAAGTAAAAAATAAATTATGTAAATGTGTGAAGTGAAATAAAATCTGAAATGACTTTTGAATTTTACCAAAAAACTTTATTACATCACTTGGTAGGTTCAAATATTTGCATATTTCTGTGCACACTTTGGATGTGGAGTTTACCTCATTCTTTAAGGATTTGTCTCCCTGGTAACAATTAAACACTTGTTTTTTTTCGTTTGCTGCAGTGCTTTGAAAAAATCTACTGATGGTATGCAATCTAAATTCCAAAATAATTTTAGTGTTAAAGTTTTTTGTCGATAATCTACAATGTTTATTCTTCAATTAGTAATATAGTATTATATAGGGGTATTCAGTAGCTAAAACAAGTG
This sequence comes from Palaemon carinicauda, assembly GCF_036898095.1. Lineage (NCBI taxonomy): Eukaryota > Metazoa > Arthropoda > Malacostraca > Decapoda > Palaemonidae > Palaemon > Palaemon carinicauda. The sequence continues at coordinate 33,717,222 of NC_090760.1, read as the reverse complement.
TACACAGCAATGTGAGCTGGCCAGTGGCATGTTATTCTTCAGCAGGTAATTCTCATATCATCGATAATTCATGCCATATCCTTTAAGTTTGGCAAATCGTTTTCTTCATAGATATGGATAATTGTTTGTGGTAAATGGATTCATACACTTGAATACTTGTTTTCCCCCTACACAAAGATTAACCTTTAAATATCTTTATTAAATATGTCAAAAATAAACCACATGAATATTTTTCCAAAATGGAACCCAAAATTTAACGATTGCAGAACATGAAATAGGTAAGTGTCCCAGAAACTCTGTGGGGCCTGTACGTTTTCTCTTTTACCATACATTTTCACTTACGTTTTCAACATTTTTTTCTGTGAGCTCCACTTCAGATGACGTCACAACATGCGCATGCGTAGACCTTGTATTTTCTCGATCTTGAGTCCAACCACAGAAGATTGGCATTTAGCCTTAGTGGATGTTCAGTTTACCACAGTGAATGAGACGGTAGGAGACACCCCACACTTTTTACTTTATGTAGCTTGGAAATTACGAAGAACATTTTAACTATAAGACAGACGAGACAGTCTTTAGAAAAGGGCAACAGATAAATAAAAAATACTACGATGTAACCAGTTTAAAGACATACCTAAAGGTAAGTTCACACGTATATATGGTGGTTAGTGTAAAAAAAGGAACATATGAAAAGGCATCTCACAAATACGAAGGGAGGTTACAGATTTATATCATTATGTGAACATAGTTTAGAAGTGAAATATGCTCCTTGGAATCATTTAAAGAGTGTAAAAACAAATCCTCAGGCCTTTCAAACTATATAGGAAGTGGTATAAAAGCTCCCTTCTGATCCTACCCTTAGTGGTAGGTATCACTTGCGTAACCAACATAAAAAGTGGGGCCTAAAAGAAGATCATGTAAAGGGTGAATTATTGAATGATTTTGCTGTGGTAAATGTTAATGTAAAATCACTGTTAGAACGTGAAGAGCATTTGAAAAGATAAAAGAACAAATACAAGAATGTATACTCACCCACAGTAATTCCACATTTACCAATATATTGAGTGATTTACTAGGAAAAATTGAGATCCTGAGGCCCCGCCGCTCAGAAAAAAAGATCTCTATTGCCTTTTATAGGGAGTGCATTTAGAGCTTTTCATGGCTTAACTGATCGTGTGGAACAAATAGAAAAATGGGAAAACAAAAGGGGAATTTAATTAATGCATTGATAGAAACTAATAATGAGAATATAGAAAACAAAAAAGGATGGAAGGATTTATTAATCAAGTTAACGTAAATATCTCCACCAAGATAGATGATTTGGAAAATTTATTCAAGATATTTCATGGGGTGTAAATTGAGTTAAGTGCTCATAAAGAGTCAGTGAATGGATTGTTGAGTGGCCAAAAGGAATCCTCAGCCCTGCTATAATTTCCCCAAAAACTTTGAAGGAAATCCTAGATTGGTGTATCATCAATAATCACTAAGCCTTTGGAGGAGGAGGCTTTTTTGTATCATACCATATCAACTGTGAAATTAATAAATTGACATTTATTGGTTTGATTCCTTTTAAAGGTATAATGTAAGATTGATATATTATACATCCCTTTCCAGTTAAAATTGAGAATGAAACAGTGGTATGGAATCACCCAAAAGCTAGTTTTACATTAAATACAAATAAATGATTGATTCCTCTGGAAGAAGGTGAACTAGAAATTTTTTTCTAATAGTTGAAATGAATTCCATGTGTGATTATGTGCAATTGAAGCCACCATTGAGTAAGTTTTCATGTTCAAAGGGATTTTTTTTTTTTTTTATCTGCCATTTAAGGCATTACATTTAGTTAATGAGATTTTTGTTTATATCAGTCACTCTAAGAATACACAAGTTTATAGCATAATGAACGTAAAATGATTCATAAATCCTTGCATAGTTGTCATTGCTGATTACGTATGTTATGTACCTAGTGTGTTTTTACATTTTGAATTTAATTGCTCGTTCATCACTAAGAGCTATGAGTATAAGATAAAATATTTTAGATTTGAACATTTGAATGTAATAGAAAATTCGGCGATGCAGCTTGAAAATGAATAAATTACAAATTTGACTGTGTTTAATATATTTCTTATCTTGTTCATTACATTGATAATATATAATGTTGTGAAGTATTTTCTTTTTAAGAAACTGGATAAAATAGATGAGTTACTGCTGGTTATTACTGGGAAAATAGTAAAATGAAATTGTTGTATGTTATTGTGTATAGATTCCATAAGAATGCAAAGAGCTGGCCAAGTGGTGTCAGGAAATGAGTTATTTCTTATATATACTCATAATGAATGAGTTAGTAAATGTACGTAATTCATTATTTCATAAGTTTTATTCGTTCATTAGAAGATAAAGAGACAAATGGATAGGGTTCATAATATAAAGAAATAAATTAGTTTTATTGAGAGACGAGAGAGTGATTGAGCTGTGGGTAGTCATATTGACTAAACCAGATGATGTTTGCATTTTTTTATTCATAACAGCCGGCCTTTCTCGGGGAAGGTGCTTACCACTAATATGACTATTAGCCACCCAAAAGCAGGTGACTTACGATAAAAAAGAGCGGCCATTTTGTTAGGTGGACGGGGATACTCCTGGAGTGATGGGTATAAAGAGAACCGCTAAAAAACAGGAGCCCTCTTCTTTCCCAAAACTAGAAAGTGATAAGGTCACGGTGGACCTATGGTCTGACCCTCATCTCACTTCGTCGTCAGGCTTCCTCTGTCGATACGACGACACTTCCCACTTCAGGAAAGCGGTACACATTGGCCGCCTTGTAAGCAGAGAAGGAAAAAACAACTCCTTCACTTCCACTTCAGGTAGGCGGTACCCTTTGCCCCTTGTAATGTCGGAAAACAAGCGCCCTCTAGTTTGTGATGTTAGAGGGGAGTCAAACAGAAGATAGTGACCATCTGGAATCCGGCTGAGAGTGGTGAGAGTGGGTACCCCGAAAGTACACTCGTACACCACAATCTCCACAAATTGCCAAATCAATAATAATAATAATAATAATAATAATGATGATGATGATGATAATAAGAATGACAATAATGATAATGATATAAATATACAATTTTGCTTTAGTGTTGACCTTGTAATTCAACTCTTAATCTTCCGGACAGAATCTTCCGGTTTATTCAGCTTTTTAGAAGGATACGTATTTTCAATAAATTCAGATCCTTATTTTTACTACATACAAAAATCCTAACAGTTTCTTTTCTTGATTTCAACTTTAGTTGACCATTAAACTAACCTTATTTTACTCAACCTATGTAGATAAATCTTGTACTCACACCTAACAATGATTTTTATGATGTTTTCCAGCAGAAATTTAGAATGTTGCCCGAAT
>NC_090760.1:33698828-33703828 GCF_036898095.1 Palaemon carinicauda | reverse complement strand
TTGGTTGGATCTAAAATTGTTAGATGAGCCCCAATGTCTTGAATCCAACTATTACCCTGTAAATGAGTTCTGTTAATATACTAAATAATATCACCCAGAGTAAGTGGCAGTTTATCCACACCTTCCACATTCATGGTGCAAAACATTTACCACCTATGTTCCTTACCTGCAGTAAGATTTGAGTCGAATAGCTGACATATGAAAGATCCACAACAATGCAAAACAGTCAGTGAACGCTTTGGACTACCACCAAGCTTTGTCAATGTCTTGATTATTGTGCCATTGACATTCATAAATGCATTGAAGCAGGTTAGTTGTCCTTTTCCAAATATGTCGCCTGTGGTGTTACACCCACTATTAGCATGAAAGCCAGGTAGTGCTGCAATCTTTTTTGAACCGTCAGCATCATTAATACCAGTAAGCTTCACCTGCCTTCTAATGTTACCAGTTTCCATTATCACGATGGTCTCTTTGCTCAGACGCAGAAATCTTTGTAAAGCAAGAGCCAATACCTCAGTGTCTGAGAAGTAGATATGTGGGGGTATTAATGGCCCTTATTGCAGTAGCATTGATAATTAATAACGTGTCTACTTCTCTCATGTTAGATTTGTATCATGAATGAACTAGAAGATAGGATATATATGTGTGTATGAATGGTCAAAGAAATGCTGCAATTTTTTATTATATTCTGTGCCAAATAAAGAATTAATTGCAGTTTTGTGTCCTTGCCATTGAGAAATGTACCGTAGTCCGGTATCCAAGTATTGCCACGTACTTTTGCCACTCATATTTTTGGTGATGCTAAATGTACGTAGCTGTCTAGTATGATTTTTTTAGCGGATAATCTGGAGAATAATCACCAGCAACCCGTTGAGATATAGATACACAGAATAGTCTGGCCTATACTTTCCACATTCCCCTCTGTCCTCATATAATCGACAACACTGAGATTACCAAAAAATTCTTCTTCACTCAAGGGGTTAACTACTGCACTGCAATTGCTCAGTGGCTACTTTCCTCTTGGTAAGGGTAAAATAGACTATCTATCTAAGGTAAGTAGCTCCTCTAGGAGATAGACGCTCCAAAATCAAACCATTGCTCTTTAGGCTTAGGTAGGCACAGCCTCTTTATCATGGTCTTCCACTCTCTTGGGGTAGAGTTAACTTGCTTGTGGGTACACTCGTGCGCACTATTCTATTTTATTTCCCTTCTCCCTTGTTCTAAAATGTTTATAGTTTATATATGAGAGTTACTTTAATGTTGTTACTGTTCTTGAAATATTTCATTCTAATTGTTCATGACTTTTCTTCAAGTTTATGTATTCCCTTATTTCCTTTCCTCACCGGGCTATTTTCCCTGTTGGAGCTCTTGTGGTTATGACATCCTGCTTTTCCAAGTAGGGTTGTAGCTTAGCAACTAATAATAGTAAAAAAAAGAAAGAAAAAAATATAGTAATAATAATGAAAATAATAATAATAATATTAATGTAATCCTGTCTGTATGTGGATGAGTTCAATTCAAACATACATATAAGAGATTCTTTTCCAATTAAGGTTGTAGCTTAGCAAATAATAATAATAATAATAATAATAATAATAATAATAATAATAATAATAATAATAATAATAATAATGTATTCCTGTATGTATGTGGATGAGTTAAATTCAATCATACATATGAGATTCTGCAAGCTCCTTGCAACCTTGTGCATTAGTTCTTGGCATGCTATCAAACAAGATGGACTCGTTCTCTTCTGAATGCAATTTGAGTCCCGGAATGATACATTGCTGTTATTTAAAGTGAAAAATCCTAGGTGAAGAGAAACATCAGCCTTCACCAGTGTGCTATTAATACTCATAGTTCCCAATTACTTCCTCCAAAACCAGTTTTCTTGATGACTTAGCAATGAGGAGGAGATGCATGAACAAAGAATTGGAGGCTTTTAGGGTAGTTTCTTCAAAACAGGTTTTCAGCTTTACTTTTTTGCAAACATCGCTCCAAGTTTTAAACATGATATGAGACATGTTTTCCCCACATATCTTACTCACCATTCAGTCTATCATTGAACAAAATGTGAAACTGCCCTTTCACCACGGTCTTTTGTGTTTTCACTTTTACAGCATTATCAGCCCATTTATATAGGGTCGATCTTTTTGGTGAATATTTCTGGTTCGATCTTTTATATACAATGTTTTCATTTACATTATTTTCTTGTATATCCTCCCTAACGAAGTTCTTTCAGCTCTTCTTTGGTCTTCACTTCTGTCACCTTCTAGGAACCTCCATCTCTATCACCATGCAGCCAATAATACTCTTCACCCCGCCTCATCATATGTCCTTACCATCTCAACCTTCCTTCCTGCGCCTTTTTGAAGCTTCTGTAACCCCTGTCGTACCTCTGATAAATCAATTTCTCCCTTTATCCTCCTTTGTCTCTCAACACATTCAGCGCCACATCCTCATCTGTGCTACATTTAATCTTGTGTGTCTACACTGTTAAAAATTTGCCGTAAAAAAACGGTAAAAATCTAGGAATAAATAATGCCAGGCATTTGCCGTTACAAACACGGTCATATGGACATAAACAATAGTAGAAATTACGGTTTCCTGTATTTTACTGAAATACGGCCGAGAACAGTATATTTTTTACGGAGAATTTCTGATTAAAATTACGGTTTTTAACAGGGTAGATATACATAAAACTTCAAGGAATATAGGGTATTTGGTGAACACAATTTTGAATCCTGCAAACATTTACCTACTTACATAATTTCTGAATTTACTTCTTCATAACGGAAATTAAAAATCATACGAGACAAAATTAAATAGAATATTACACGTATTTAGCTACATAATACGTGTTAGATATAATGTTATGACAGTTGTCAGTTACCTTGGATTTAGTCAGTAACAGGAGTCAGATAAAATGGAAACAGATTTTTTTGAGTTCCTTATGTCCTAGATACTTAAAGAAGTAATAGTTTCCAGTTTATGTCTGTAAAGCCAAAAGGAGTACATTTCGCTACGTAAAGGAAAATCAGAAAAAGTTTTCATAAGTTAACATTTAAAATTTTATAAGATTCAAATAGTAACGACACATACATTTACTTCTTAAGAACATTGATTAATGTACTGTGGCTTTCAGAGAGAAAGACAAATCCTTATTTAAATAGTGCTTGGTAACTTTTTCAAAGAAGTTAGATGGAAAGCAATTGCTGACAGAATATGAATTTAGATATTTAATTTCCTCGTGGGACATTTAGAAAGAATGCATTTCGATCAACTTATTTGTGAAGTTTGTTAAAAAAAAAAAAAAAAAAAAAAATAGTTACGGGAAACTCAAGTAGATTGTTTAAATTCGTGAAATATATACATTTTGCTGGAAAACAGTCTAGTTAGAGTAATATTTATTGTATATGAAAAAGGGGATATGTGTAAATAAAGAAGTAACATAAGAACAGGTGATCTCAAATATCATTGCACAAAATATCAAAAGCATAGAAGTATTGGTAACATGAAAAGAAGAGACAATTACATTGAATCTTAATTTACTGAAGTTGAACTGAAATTTGCAATATCAAATTGTAGTTCATCGGCCCTTGGTAAGGATGATATAAATCTTGATATGATAAGAAATCTAGCCTTATTAACAAAGTCCTTTCTACTAGAATTTTATAAGCCTCTTTGAATTAAACATATATTTTAAAAGCCATGGAAACATGCAACAGTTATATCAGTAGCGAAGCCAGGAAAAGACACTAATAACCAGAACAATTTTAGACCAATTTCACTGACTAGTTGCATTTACAAATTACTAGTCAGCAATTTAAATTGTTGACAGCATTTGGGCTCACGTCATAATAACACATTATCAGTTTTGCAATTTGGCTCACAAAGTGATCCAATTTGGACTCTCTTTCAGACGTGGAAAATTGTACTCCAAGAAGTTTTGAATGAAAGGAAATCACAGTAGCCATATTTAGTTTCATATTCCGAAGGCATATGGTACTATTTACAGGTATTCAATACTAAAATCCTAACATCATAAAGGTTTTTGACGAGACCTTCTTCTTTTTATTAGAAATCTTATTGGTGGAAGAACATTCCAAACTCGTAAAGATAATGTTTATTCTAATCTTAAAAGTTTAATTGTTCCGTACACAGTATTACGGCCAGCTTTAACAAAATGTACTTTATTTTAGAGATACTTCGATGTTTTACTCCCTTGGTCATTAATTGATAATATCAATCGTGTATATTATAATAAATCTACCGAGGATATTTGTATATTGACTTTGGGTTAAATTTAAATTGTACATAAATTTCATTATAATAAAAATGGTTTTCAGAACGATACAATCAAACAAAATTCATTTATCGAAAGATTTAATGAATTTAACTTTTACCTGGAAAACGCTCTGGTATAAAAACATGCAGTAACCGTCTAAGAATTGATACTATTATGATTCTCTGGAAAAAAAAAAATAAAGTCTGTCTACATATATCATATAATTAGATAATCAATTATGATCATTGCTATACATTGATTATGGTAAAATGTATTTTAAAAAGTTTTTAGAAATGTTCAGTTCTGGACAGATCCAACGGGTCCAGTTTTTCGAGCAAGATGAGTTTGTTACGTGATTTGTTTTTATTAACCGTAAAATCAAAGGAAAATTGAGGTTAGGGTAGTTTTCATGTACTGATAATATAGGGTTGTTGCCACGAATGTTGTTGTTACCGATATTGAAGGCACCAGCCACCCTTTGAGATACTACCGCTAGAGAGTTATTGGGTCCTTTGACTGGCCAAACAGTGATGCATTGGCTCCTTCTCTCTGGTTACGGTTTACTTTCCCTCTGCCTACATATACACCGAATAGTCTGGCCTATTCTTTACAGATTGACTTCTGTCCTCATGCACCTCACAACACTGAGAATACCAAACAATTCTTCTTCACCCAAGGGGTTAATTACTGCACTGTAAGTGTTCAGTGCCCA
>NC_090760.1:33686328-33688828 GCF_036898095.1 Palaemon carinicauda | reverse complement strand
TGTCTGGTTTGGGAAGGAGGACGTCAACTATGCTATATATAGAATTGTGGAAGAAGTCTGACCATTTAGTGGGGGCACAAGCTGTTTAATTGCCAACGACTCCAAAACAGAGAGAGAATAGTCATTGGGCGCTTGGGTGACAATACGAAAATCCTTATATGAAAATGATGTTTTACATTTATTACAATGTTCACGTATATTGGAAAATTCTTTAGTTTTCAAAGTACATCCCGTACGGTGACTGACTCCGAGATGAGAATCGATTCTGACCTTGAGCAGTCTTTTGGTGGCTCCCACGTATTTCCCGATCTTACATTTCGGGCAAGTAAAGCAATATACCACCAAAGACTGCATCAAAGTCGGAAGTTTATCTTTGTGGGAGAACAAAGAACCCAGAGTTTTAGGATTTTTTTCTATTAACTTAAGGTTCACTGCCGGAAAAGTTTTTTGAATGACATTTTGTATTTGCACCTTAAATGTGTTACAATGAATTAAAGGTATAGAGGCATATATTAATAATTTAGGCACGTTCGGTGCAAGTTGACGTGGCTGAGATTTATCATTTAAAAAGTTATTGACATATTTCAAGATTAAGGCTGGAGGATACGAATTGTTTTTAAAAAACTTTAGTAAAAATTGGATTTCACTATGGAAGTTATGCCAGTTGGAAGATAACGTATAAGCACGGTGTAACAGCGTGGAAATACTATTTAATTTAAAAATCTTGGAACAACTGCTATAATAGTTTGTACCTTGACCTGTGAACGTCTTTTTTCTAAAGACGCTTGTATTAAAACCATGTTCTGTCCTTGTAATTAAAACATCTAAAAAAGCAAGTTGGTTGTCTTGTTCATGCTCAATTGAGAAATTTATATTAGGATGTAGGCCATTGATATATTGCAAGAAAGCTTCAGCTGCTTCTCGGGACCTAAATAGAGCAATAGTGTCATCCACATATCGCTTATAAAAGAGAGGGCGATATGATAGGGGACACCCATCCAGCATCTGTTCCTCGAAAGAGCACATAAAAGCGTTAGCCATAACTGGGCCAAGTGGTGACCCCATCGAAACACCATCAACTTGTTTAAAAACGTTATTGTTAAAAATAAAGTGAGTGTCCTGCACTGCAATTTCTAGAAGTTTCTTAAAATTATCCTTATTAAAACCATGATATAAAATATTTTCCTCGTAAAAAATCTTATCTAAAATGATGTCAACCGTTGCCTGCAACGGTATGTTCGTAAAAAGAGATGCGACATCCAAACTCACCATATATAAGTCAACATCCTGTGGTAGAATATCAGGTACAAGGTTAGCAGAATTGAGTAAAACGTATTCATTATTTGCAAATGGCTGTAGCAATGGTACCAAGAATTTTGCTATCTTGTAATTTGGGGTATTGTATGCCGCCAAAATTGGTCGTAAAGGAACACCATCTTTATGAATTTTAGGAAGTCCATATAGCACACCATAGGATGAACCTGAACAAAATAATTCTTGGTAAGTGTTTTCAGTTATAATATTTTGATCTTTGAGACTTTTGAGTAATCTATTGATTTTATCCTCCACCTTAAATATAGGTTGATATGTTGGAACACCTATTTCAACAAATTTAGTTGTATCTTTAAGAATATCATCCATTTTCTGTACATAGTCATTTTTGTTTATTATCACCGTGCCTCTTCCCTTATCCGGTCTGGTTATGACAATGTCTGGGTTATTGGATAAGGTTTTAAGTAACATATAATCATCTTTACGAAAGAAAGGAAACCAGTTATTACATAATTTAGAGAAAGTTTTGTGAGCAATACTTTGCAAGTCTCTCTGCAAACCGGGTAAGTCACCTGGGAGTTGTAACGACCGAAGTCGTCCAAAAAGGATTTCTAGTGGCAAATAAAAATTACTAAAACTTGGTTTAAAATTTGGTAAACAAAAATCAAGGCCCAAAGACAAGATAAATTCTTCTCTCTTAGATAAAACATAGTTAGAATAATTAAAAACAGTGGTTTTGGAGTCTACGAATTTTGGAATCTGGATACCTAAACGTTCTAGTTTTCTAAAATGAGTATTTTGAACATTTTCTGAATAAGAGTTAACAGTTTTGGTAAGTACATGTTTTACATAAAGAAAGTCGATAAATGATACAGTATTTTCTATGATATTATACAGAGATTTTGATGTATCCTTATGTTTAGTAATAAGCTTTTCCTTGTGTCTGATCTCGATATCCAAAAGTTGTCGAGTGGCATCATAGTAGAACTGGGAGTGATAAAGTGTAGTGCGGTAGACTTTAAACTTGACGAAATTGGGAGTGATATTGTTAAGTCTGCAGTATTGGAGGAAATCCAAATCGAGTTGTGCCTTCAGACCTCTTCTTAGTGAAGTCTCCAAATGTCGATAGGTACGAAGAGTCTGCTGCCCAAATTTAGTCCTCAAATATGCAGGAAGGTTGGGGCATCTGGAACGCCGTAGATTTAGTATAAATAGGATGGAGAAAAGC
>NC_090760.1:33666328-33681328 GCF_036898095.1 Palaemon carinicauda | reverse complement strand
ATAATCGGCTCACACGATAAGCGAAGATCACCATTTTTTACAATGCCGAATCTATTAAAAGCTTTTGATAAAAAGTGAAAAACACGAATAAATCCTAGTTCGGTTGGATAAGGTGATGGAAAAGCTATGACATAGAGCTTTGCTTTATCCCAAAATAGTGGGTACTTCTTAGCAAAGTCATTTGTTTTCAAAATATTATGCTTCTCGTTTTTTAATTTTGCATGCAATATTTCATCTCTTTGCGATTCAATCATGGTCTCATATAAAGAAATATATACACCAGCAACATTAATTTCAAAAGGTATGCCCATCAACATACAGTACAAGGTCCTCGTCGAGGAGATCACTACTAATCGGGGTCGAATAAGGAAACTTTTCAAATGCACGATGTACAATATTAATTTCGTACAGTTTCGGTTTTTTTTTTTAGAATAATAATAATATTATTATTATTATTATTATTATTATTATTATTATTATTATTATTATTATTATTATTATTATTATTATTATTAATATTATTATTATCATTATTATTATTATTATTATTATTATTATTATTATTATTATTATTATTATTATTATTATTATCATTTAAACTTTGCCATTCACCCTTTTCTTGTATTAACTCACATTCTCCCAGTTAGTACCACTTTTTTTTTCTTTTGTGATTTATCTTTCACATCATCGGCCACAAGCTTCTAGGTCTTCCGATTCTCCAAACTTTAGAATTTTCACCGATATAGATTTCAAAATTTCCTCTGAATGGACAAACCATTTCCAAACACTGAACCACCCTCCACCTCCTCTTGCTAGATATTATAGTTCTTATATTTTTTTTTTATTTTAAATTTTGATATCATTTTGGATCTTAATCTTTAGAAATTTTGGGATTTTGAGTATTTTCTTTTTTTTTTCGTCTATATAGTTGTTATATTTTTATTTTTTATTTTTTGTATCTTTTCGTTTTTTTCAGTTTTTTTATATTTTTGGGTGAAAATGAAGGTGGTAAGAGACTGGTAGATATGTGTGTTGAGCAAGAGTTGGTAATAAGTGCTAGCTTTTTCAAAAAGAAAGATAAAAACAAATATACATGGGTAAGAGTAGCAAATGGAAGAGTAGTAGAAATGAACTATGTGTCGATAACTAAAAGAATGTTTGGAAGATTGAAAGACATGCACGCGTTTATGGGTATGGCTAACGGTATGTCTGATCATTTTTTGGTGGAAGGAAAATTAGTTATAGCAAAAGAGTGGGGGAATAGAGTAGGTGGGTGTAAAAGGGAGCTAGAGAGGGTTGAAGAGCTAATAAAACCGGGGGTAAAAAGTAAATATCAGGAGAGGTTGAAAATGGCATATGACGAAGTGAGAGTAAGAGAAACTGGTAATTTAGAGGAGTGGAAGTTAGTAAAAGAAAATTTTGTTGGGATTCCAAGTGATGTGTGTGGCAAGAAGGTTGTTGGAGGCAGCATGAGGAAGGGCAGTGAATGGTGGAATGAAGGAGTGAAGGTAAAAATGGAAGAGAAAAAGAGGGCTTTTGAAGAATGGCTGCAGAGTAATAGTATAGAGAAGTATGAAAAATATAGAGAGAAAAATGTGGAAGTAAAGCACAAGGTACATGAGGCAAAGAAGGCAGCTGACCTGAGGGTGGGGTCAGGGATTGGGTCATTCATATGAAGAGAATAAGAAGAAATTTTGAAAAGAAGTGAAGAGAGTAAAGAAGACTGGCTCAAGAATTGAAGAGACATTGAAAGATGGAAATGGAAGGTTGTTAAAAGGAGAGGAGGCAAGGAAAAGGTGAGCGGAATATTTTGAAAGTTTACTGAATGTTGAGGATAATAGGGAGGCAGATATAATTGCTGTTGCAGGTGTTGAGGTGCCGGTGATGGGAGATGAAAATGAGAGAGAGATCACAATAGAGATAGTGAGGAGAGCACTAGATGAAACGAGAGTAGGAAAAGCATCTGTTATGGATGGTGTGAGAGGTGAGATGTTGAAGGAAGGGGATGTGACTGTACTTGAATGGTTGGTGATATTGTTTAATGTGTTTTTTTTTTGTTGTCAATGGTACCAGTAGATTGGGTTTCTGCATGTATTGTACCACTATATAAGGGTAAGGGAGATGTGCATGAGTGTTGTAATTCAAGAGGTATTAGTTTGTTGAGTGTAGTTGGGAAAGTGTATGGTAGAGTACTGATTAATATGATTAAGGATAAAACAGAGAATGCAATCTTAGAAGTACAGGGTGGTTTTAGAAGAGGGAGTGGTTGTATGAATTCGATTTTTACATTTAGGCAGATATGCAAGAAATATTTAGCAAAAGGGAAGGAGGTGTATGTTGCGTTTATGGATCTCGAAAGAGCGTATGATAGAGTTGATAGGGAAGCAATGTGGAATGTGATGAGGCTATATGGAGTTGGTGGAAGGTTGTTGCAAGCAGTGAAAAGTTTCTACAAAGGTAGTAAAGCATGTGTTAGGATAGGAAATGAAGTGAGCGATTGGTTTCCGGTGAGAGTGGGGCTGAGATAGGGATGTGTGATGTCGCCGTGGTTGTTTAACTTGTATGTTGATGGAGTGGTGAGAGAGGTGAATGCTCAAGTGCTTGGACGATGATTAAAACTGGTAGAGGAGAATGACCACGAATGGGATGTAAATCAGTTGTTGTTTGCAGATGATACTGTACTGGTTGCAAAAAAGGAAGAGAAGCTTGGCCGATTATTGACAGAATTTGGAAGGGTGTGTGAGAGAAGGAAGTTGAGAGTTAATGTGGGTAAGAGTTAGGTTATGAGACGTACGAGAAGGGAAGGTGGTGCGAGGTTGAATGTCATGTTTAATGGAGAGTTACTTGAGGAGGTGGATCAGTTTAAGTACTTGGGGTCTGTTGTTGCAGCAAATGGTGGAGTGGAAGCAGATGTACGTCAGAGAGTGAATGAAGGTTGCAAAGTGTTGGGGGCAGTTAAGGGAGTAGTAAAAAATAGAGGGTTGGGCATGAATGTAAAGAGAGTTCTATATAAGAAAGTGATTGTACCAACTGTGATGAATGGATCGGAGTTGTGGGGAATGAAAGTGACGGAGAGACAGAAATTGAATGTGTTTGAGATGAAGTGTCTAAGGAGTATAGCTGGTGTATCTCGAGTAGATAGGGTTGGGAACGAAGTGGTGAGGGTGAGAACGGGTGTAAGAAATGAGTTAGCAGCTAGAGTGGATATGAATGTGTTGAGGTGGTTTGGCCATGTTGAGAGAATGGAAAATGGCTGTCTGCTAAAGTAGGTGATGAATGCAAGACTTGATGGGAAAAGTACAAGAGGAAGGCCAAGGTTTGGGTGGATGGATGGAGGGAAGAAAGCTCTGGGTGATAGGAGGTTAGATGTGAGAGAGGTAAGAGAGCGTGCAAGGAATAGGAATGAATGGCGAGCGATTGTGACACAGTTCCGGTAAGCCCTGCTGCTTCCTCCGGTGCCTTAGATGGCCGCGGAGGTAGCAGCAGTAGGGGATTCAGCGTTATAAAGCTTCATCTGTGGTGGATAACGGGGTAGGGTGGGCTGTGGCACCCTAGTAGTACCAGCTGAACTCGGTTGAGTCTCTTGTCAGGCTGGGAGAAATGTAGAGAGGAGACGTCCCCTTTAATTTTTTATTTTTGTTTAATTTTTTGATGTCGACTACCTCCCAAAATTGGGGGAAGTGCTTTTGTATATGGATGGATGGATGGGATTTTTTCTTATTTTCTTATTTTTTATATTTGTTTGGATTTGTAAGTTCCTATATTTTTGCTATAATTATTTTTAAACTTTTGGGATTTTTTAGTCCTAATTTTTTTGGACTTTTAGTTCATTGTTGTGTAATTTTTGGATATTTTGAGTTTGTATATTTTTTTTTTCTAGATTTTGATTTTACAATTTTTGGATTTTTTTTATTTATTGGGATTTCTAGTTTTTATATTTGTTAGGATTTATAAGTTCTATATTTTTGGGATTCTGGTTTTTATATTTTTCTGGATATCTAGCATTTATAATTTTGTTTTTCTTAGTTTTTATATTTTTGAGATATTTTAGTTCTTATATTTTTTGGATTATTTTAGTTTTTATATTTTTTTAGATTTGCTACTTTCATATATTTTTCTACTCACTATCCATCTCTGGGGAATCATCTTCAGGAGCACAGTGTACTAGAAATACGCCAGTCAGTCTTTTCTGCATTTGTCCACTTGACGAAGAAGCAATATAAGTAAATCTTCATCAACGAACAAAACATGATAGAGCAAGTTAGACTTCTTCCCTCTCTTGAGTACATTTGTATTATATCCCCTAGGTATCCAGAATTGATTATTCCTACTGATGCACCACGTTCTCGTCCTAATCCTCCATTCCCTACTGCAACTGCTGTAGGGCCGAGCTCTCAGGTCATGTATTCCTTCCCATCCAAAAGCGTTCTCCAAGCAACGGCAGGTCCGGAATGAAGATCGTTACATGCTATGAGCAGGTAAAGACCCAGTATGACCAGCATGCCCACTCCCTGCCCAAGTTGAGTGTCTGACAGCAAGTTCGGATTCAAGACCCAACCTCTCCTCCCTGGGCGAAAGTTGCTAACATCATGGGGCATGGAGCCAAGAGATTATCAAGTTTGTTTTCCTAGTGGTCGAATGTGGTGGAGTAATCACCGTTTCCTTCGTCTAGTGCCATCCCCTGATAGTGACCCCTCACCCCCTGTTCCTATGGATCCTTGCTAAGGCCTAGAAAGAGAGACCTTTGTAAGTATTCCTCCAGTGAACCCACGTCATTCGCAAATACTCATAGAAAAGAAATCATCTCGAGAATGCACTATAAGAGTGATGGGAGGAAGGGGTATTATTATTATTATTATTATTATTATTATTATTATTATTATTATTACTATTATTGTTATTATTATTATCATTGTCATTAATATCATTATTTCTTGCTAAGCTACAACCCTAGTTGGAAAAGCAGGATGCTATAAGCCCGAGTGCTCCAACAAGGAAAATAGCCCAAATGAGGAAAGGAAACTACAAGAGAAGTAATTAACAAACAAAATAAATAATTTCAAGAGAAGTAATAACATTAAAATAAATCTTTCGTGTGTAAAGTTCAAAAATAAGAGGGAGAGAAATAAGATAGAATAGTTTGCCCGAGTGTACACTCAAGCAAGAGAGTTCCTCCCTAAGGCAGTGAAAATCCATGGTACAGAGGCTATGGCACTATCCAAGACCAGAGAATAATTGTTTGATTTTGGGGTGTCTTTCTACTAGAAGAGCTGCTTACCATAGCTAAAGAGTCTCTTCTACCCTTACCAAGAGGAAAGTAGCCACTGAACAATTACATTTTAGTAGGTAACCCCTTGAGTGAGAAAAAATTGTTTGGTAATCTCAGTGTTGTCAGGAGTATTAAGACAGAGGACATTATGTAACGAATAGGCCAGACTATTTGATGCGTGTATAGGCAAAAGGAAAATGAGCCGTAACCAGAAAGAAGAATTCAATGTAGTATTATCTGGCCAGTAAAAGTACCCAATAACTCTATAGCAGTACTATCTCAATGGGTGGCTGGTGCCCTGGGCTATATATGAAAAGATGCATTTCGCATGAAGGCTACCAGTATTATTAGATGTTATATATCATGTTATATGCGCGTTCAAACATCATTTTATATGTTGAATGTCAGTAGATTAATCCCTGTAGACTCAGTAATCTAACATGGCTACATAGATTCAGTATCGGCAACACCTATTTAATGTTCTCAATAGTAGGTTGCCCATGGCACCAGCCACTTGTTGAGATATTACTGCTAGAGAGTTTTTGGGTCCTTTAACTGACCAGACAGTACTACATTGGATCCCTCTCTGGTTACAGATCATTTTGTGTTTGCCTACACATACACCGAGTAGTCTGGCCTATTCTTAGCAGATTCTCCTCTGTCCTCATATACTTGTACCACACATGTATCACACACGCTCATACACTGTAACGGTATTTCTTATTTTTTGTATAAAGTCGATATGGTTCTTCCCTCTCACTGATAACTTGTTTATTACTGTACTTTCCTGCACCATTGTGTTTGAATATTTATGCCTTTCATGACTGGAGCAGGCTGTATAAATAATCAAACTTTGAACAAATAAATTTCAGTTGCATTACAAGAGGCTCTCAGTTACAACCTAACAGCTCACCGGTACATTGGTGGGCACCAGAGTGTTCGATTCCTTTTCCCCCTCATTACCATGCCTTATTGTTTGATGATAACGCCCTCAGACACTGACTCTGTTATCAACATCACACCCCTAAAACTACTGTCCTTTGTCAGTAGAAAAGCGTTTGCCTAGTTCCAGCGTGCTGAAGTCCAGTTTCACATAAAGGGTGTGACTTGGTCAAGCACCAAACCTGATTACATTCTCATGCCCATCTCCATTGACACTTTCCCGGATATCTCCAATTGGCCGTGCGAGCAAGGCGACGCCCCCATAACGTACAAAGACCTCAAATCATAACTCCTAGAGCAGCACGCGCCATTACCAGCCACCTGCATAGCAGTTTTTACCGCTCTCTCAACAACCATTGGTGGGCAAAAAGGCTTCACTCACTCTCAGTGAAAAGACCAGTAATGCGTGCCCGCAACCTGCAGCTGACATATCTCCTTGTGAAGAAAATTTACTTTTTGCACTTTGGGTATGGTGCCTACCTGAAACTGTATGTACTGCCATCCCCGATGTCGATATTTTGCCCATGAAGGACCTGATGACCAAAGTCGACGCCCATATGGACAGCTATTTCCCCACTTTCCAGACCTCAATCAACGTCTCCACTTCTGACGAAGTGGACAACTATTCAACATCGACTGAAGTTGTCGTAAATGCGGTTGACACGGACGCCCACCTTGTGACGTGCAGAAGTGGCGACAAAGCCACCCACTACCCACATGAACCAGCCCTCTCTTACAGCCCACCAGCGACTTCTCCAGCCACTTACCGACGCCCATCGGCTGCAGCTATGGTACTACCCCTCCAAATTCGGGGCTACTGTGAAGAATTGTGTGAATTATTATCAGTTGCCATAAAATGCCTGCGGCAGTGTCCTCCCCTGTCACTAATATTTTCTTTTTACATGACGCAGGTACTGGCGTGCAATTTTTGGTAAACACGGGTGCCTGCCGTTCTTTTCTGCCAAGACCAGTCTCCAGGACACGACATATTTTGTCTAAATCTGCCGCATTCCACCTGGTAGCGGACAATGGATCTGCGATACCCACTCATGGTTATATTCGGATGTTTCTCATTGCTGACATCATATTATCAATCCTCGTTGCCGATTTTCTATCACATTTTTACCTGGTCGATGTAGTTCAACGACAGTTAGTCAACATGGATTCATACTCCTCGACAACTCTCCAACCCGCCCTTCCGACCTCGCTCTCAATATCAGCACACCCACGAATGCCTTCGCTCGCATGCTCCCATCATAAAGGGAATTTCTCCGTCTAGAACGTCATCAATGGCCACGGTTCCCACAAACACAGCATTTATCACCATATCAAGACGACTGGGCCCCCAGTGTTTGCCAGATTCAAGTGTCTGGCACTGGATTATTTGTCAGCCCTTAAACATACGTTTACTGCAATAGAAGAAGGAATCAAGCGCATGGTCGTCACCCTTACTCATTGCCTTGAAGAAAAATGGCTCTTTATATCCATGTGGGGATTACAGGAGCCTAAACATGCAAGGAGAACTAGATAACTACCGACTCCAAAACATCGCGGACATGACACCCTACTTGCGAAAATCGAAGGTTTTCTCCATGCTCGACCTCCAGAAGGGGTATTATCAGGTACCCCTGATTGCAGAAGACATCCCCAAGACTACCATTACCACTCCCTTCGGTACGTATATCTTCAAATACTCCTTTTTTTGTCCTTCGTAATGCTAGGGCCACTTTTCAGCGGGTCATGGATGGCATCTTATGGGACCTCCCCTTTTGTGTATTTTACGTGGACGACATACTCGTGTTCTTTTCCTCCAAACAGGAATACCTCCTTCATCTACGCATCGTGTTCAACCGGCTAGAAAAGAATTGCCTAGTAGTCTGGTAAAAAAAGTGTACCTTTAGCATCAACAAAGTATCATTCTTAAGGCACCGCATAACTCCTGAAGAAGTCCACGCTCTCCCTGAGAAGATAGCATCTGTTCAGAACTTCCCCATGCCCTCTCCTGTCAAAGCACTGCAAATATTCTTGGGCATGATCAACTACTATCAAATTTTACTGCCAGCTATCGCCACCAATCTTTACCCCCTCTCTGCCCATCAAGGGTAAGTCAAAAGACCTGAAGTAGGGTTCCTTTCAAGAAGTGGCCCTCCGCAGCGCAAAGAATGCCCTATCGACCACTGCTGCTCTCACTTTTCCTGTGCCACAGGCACCTCTTCTTCTCTACACCAATGCCAGCGATATTGCTATTGAGGCAGTCCTTGAACAGGAGGTCAACAGTCCACCCTGCCCATTTGCCGTCTTCAGTAGAAAGCTGTATATGGGGGAATCCGGCTACTTTACCTTTAATCGCGAATAGGTGGCAATGCACTTGGCTGTCCGTCACTTTCACCACTTCTTGGAAGGTACAACCTTCATTATTCGCACAGACCACATGCCTCTGGTGCAAACTTTCACTTGACAGTCTGATGACTGGTTTACCCGTCAATGCCGAAATCTCTCTGCCATGGCTAAATACAATTGTACCCTTCAGCACGTCCCCAGGGAAATGATTCTTGATGCTGATGTAATTTCAAAAAAAATATTGGCTGACATTTACTTCTAATTTGATTACAGCACCTTAGCAAAAGCCCAATGAAAAGATCCAGAGTACCAAGCATGTAGGACATCCTTCACATCCCTCTGTTGGGAAGACATCATTCTCGATGGTTCCAATACCAACCTCTTCTGTGATATTAGTACTGGCAGACCTAGACCGGGGAGAGCGTCTCCCATGTGCCGACAGGTGTTTGATTTTATTTATGCCATTTGTCATCCCTTGCGCCGTTTTACTGCACAGGTACCGAAGACAAAATTCATTTGGCATGGCATTACTAAGGATGCTAAGGATTGTGTCTGTGCCTGTACTTCATACTAAACCTCAAAAGTACATCGACACACGGATTTATGAGTGAGCATATTTCATCAACCTCTGCAGTGCTTTGCCCACATTCACATCAATATTGTATGTCCCCTACTAATATCACAAGGACATCGTTATCAGTTTACCGTTTATCAACCGCTCCACTTGTTGGCTTGAAGCCATTCTTATGGAAACTGCAATGTCTGCCTCGTGTACATCTGCCTTCCCCTCAGGATTGATAGCGAGATTTGGTATCCCCGAATCTACCACTTTCACCTCTCAATTGAGGAAATCATTAGCGAGTTTCCTGGGTATCACCGTTTATCAGAAACTGTATACAGCCCTGTTGCCAACAATATGGTTGCATGTTTTTACCGTATACTCAAAGTAGCTTTGATGTTCTGCTGCAAGGACTCCAACTGGTTTATCCAGCTTCCTTGGGTCATCCTAAAGACGCCCTGGATGTCTCAGCATCTGAAATGGTATATGGCGACCCTTTGGTCGTCTCTGCCGAATTTTTTTCCGCCTGCAACCTCCTCCTACAATCTCCAGTGCCAACGTCATGTTGTATGAAATATACTCCCTGCAGTCAGATTTACGAGCCCCAGATAAGAAACACATACCGACAGATCTGCACTCATCAACGCATGTTTTTCTGCGCAACAACACTGGAAAGCCATTGTTAATGCCCCTTACACGAGCCCATTCCTTGTGATCTGCCGTACGCCGAAAGCATCCCTCTACAACATGCGTGGTTAAGAAGACTAGGTCTCCATTGATCACCTAAAACATCCATATCTTTTGCTAGATGACCCGTCTACAGTAGGCCTCTGAAGAGCCCTATTTCACATCGATGTCTTTTTTAAAGGGGGAATGATGTATCGCACGTGTATCACACATGGTCATACATTGTAGCGATATTTCTTTATTTTTTCATATTGTCCTCATCACTTTCCTTTGTCACTGATAACTTGTTTATTCTTGTATTTTCATGCACCATTGTGTTTTAATATTTTCCCATTCTAGACTGCAATTGTTGTATGTATACTCAAGCTCTTATCAAATAAACTTTAGTTGCACTCACAAGAGACTCTCAGTTACAATATAACAGCTCGCCAGTACACACCTCACAATGAGATTACTAAACAATTCTTCTTCGCTTAGTGGATTAAATACTGCAATGTAATTGTTCAGTGGTATTTTCCTCTTCGTAAGAGTAGAAGAATCTCTTTTAGCTATGATAAGCCACTCTTCTAGGACACTCCAAAATCAAACCACTGTCCTCCGGTCTTGAGTAGTATCATGGCCTACCACTGTCTTGGATTAGAGTTCTCTTGTTTTGCGGGTATTCTCTGGTACGCTGTTCTAGCTTATTTCTCTTCCTCTTGTCATTTCTTTAAGTGAATGATATAATCTAATGCTGTTACTGTTCTTGAAATATTTTTTTTATTGTTTATTTTTCTCTTGTAGCTTATTTATTTCCTTGTTGCCTTTCCTCACTGGGCTCTTTTTCTCTATTGGAGCCATCGCACATATGTATCTTACATTATCAACAGGGTTTATAGCTTATGCATTTCAGAGCCCGTGTTATATCGTTTTTCGCAAATATCTTCTCAACAAACAGTTGAATCAATGCGACATTTTGACACAGCTTGTTTGACACTTTCCGCTAATTTATGAAACTCCAGTGCATTGCCAAGAATGTTTCATTAAAGAGCTTACTCTTGGTTTTCAAGGACAAGTTGGCGAGAGCCGAGAAGGCATTTGGACAAGGGAAGGCTTTCCGTGACGTAGGTCTGACGTGTGTCACAACCACGAATCCTCCACTCTATTATTGTTTACGCAAACCATCACGACTGTTGTCCTACTGTGTTTGAGCTCTATACGGTGTTTGGTAGGCGAAAAGGTTAACGTGGGAACTCACCTCATATAGCACTTATGCAACAGCCAAAGACGCTGGACCAGCAATCACTATCGTTTGCAGAAATAACCACTCTATCATGCGTGGCAATACTATACTTTCGAGTTATCTGTCATTATGGACAAGTAACATCCGCATGGCTTCATATCTCCTGTACAAGGTGAGAGAGAGAGAGAGAGAGAGAGAGAGAGAGAGAGAGAGAGAGAGAGAGAGAGAGAGAGAGATAGAAGAAGTGGGGGATACGGGATAAGAGGAAGGTAAGAAGGGAGGGAGGGGAAGACTGGAGTTGAGGAAGAGTGGTTGTTATACACGTCACAACTTCGTTGTAGAAAACCTTTTCTGAATAGCCTACTCGGAACTCGCCAGCTTGTCCTTGAAAGCCAAGAGAAAGCTCTCTAATGAAACACACTTAGCAATGCACTGTTGCGTCATAAATTAGCGGAAGGTGTCAAACAAGCTGTGTCAAAATGTCGCATTGATCCAACTGTTTGTTGAGAAAATATTTGCGAAAAACGATATAACACGGGCTCTGAAATGCATAGTAGCTTATAACAACAAAAGTGCAATGTCTATTTGTCCCCATCTCTCTTACTGATAAGTCATATTCTATTGTATCCCACAGATTTTGTATTTACTCGTATTATACATTAAGAACCTACATTTTAAGTTGTATCCTCACCACACCAATTAAGGTTAATGAAGTTACAAAAAAAAAAAAAAAAAAAAAAAAAAAAAAAAACGTAGGAAGAACTTATTTTTCGGGAGGTGCTTTGAGATCTCCAAAAATCCTCTCTGCTCAAAGCGAGTGGGGCATAGTGTGTATAACCTTAATCACAAGTGGTAGTCGAGGGTGGTTGGTTGAGACTTAGGTAAGCTCGCGATAACTAGAACAATGGTTCTTTTGTAGAACTCAAATCGTCACTCATAGCAAACGACGTATGGCTTTTGAGGTGCTGTGGTAAGTTCAAATGAGGCTGAACTTGCAAGTCTCCTATATATCACTAAATCTGTGCTTCGTATGTTGATACGCTGGCCCTAGAGCAGGGGAACAATATTTCTCCAGGAATGAAGTTGTAGTGGATTCCCTGTTCTACCCTTAACAGGAATGTCCACTGAGACCACATAGCAATTATTCCAAAAATGATTAAACATATATGTATTTAAAATTTTCAAAAACAGGATGAGTACTTGATAATAAATTACTAATATACACAAATATTGTTAACTACAAATTTCATTGTAGTTGACAACATTGATATATGACTCGTATTGGTAGGGCATTGAATAACATAACTGTAATTTTAATAAACATCAGTGTCGATAAGAAAAAAAATTAGATCTAATTATCAAATGTGCTAATACCTTTGTGGAACGTAGAGATTCTTATGACGAAGAATTATAGTTCACGGAACTAAAAACCAGAAGTTGGTCTATAACATCCACATTTAATTGGCTAAGATAATGTAAATAAACCTATGTTGTTCAGCTATGATTAATATATATATATATATATATATATATATATATATATATATATATATATATATATATATATATATATATATATATATATATATATATATATATCAGATAAGTTCAACGACCTCAGGAAATTCTAGCTCAGCCAAAAACTGCTATAATTTAGGGTTTATCTGCGACCAAAGTATTATGTAAAATATCTAATAATATGAATGCTTCAAAGAAGCTCATTATCATTTACAGAATATGATAATTTGATACTTGG
The DNA here is from genome assembly GCF_036898095.1 of Palaemon carinicauda. Classification (NCBI taxonomy): domain Eukaryota; kingdom Metazoa; phylum Arthropoda; class Malacostraca; order Decapoda; family Palaemonidae; genus Palaemon; species Palaemon carinicauda. Next base: position 33,668,553 of record NC_090760.1, on the reverse strand, counting down.
ACGGCAAACTTTATGCGCAGACTTTTACATGTTGAGGAAATCAGGTATGTAAAAGAGGTCACGGTAGAATAAGCCTATTGGTAAGTAGTAAGGTAGGAAATAATATTTCTGATATAGATGTTTGAAACGGGTTTATATACATGCTATTATCTTTGTGAGATGTATTTTCTACACCGGAGGACAATATTGGGAGGAATCTGTAATATACCATGAAATTAGATAGAGTAACCCAAACTGAGGTATTTATATTCTTCCGTGTCAATTATTAGCCCAGTTTCAAATTGTTAAAAAAGTTTATGTTGATAAAATGTAAAGGACAATGTAATTAAAAAGATAATTCAGCTCATTTAATACACAGTTACTTGATGTGGAAATTTTGTCAAAATCAGTCCATTTGTTTTGTCAATATCTTTAAAATGCGGAAAAATGCAAAACTGTCGTGTAGTTTTTATGTAATGTTTTCCATAGAGACAGAGACAAATGAATAATTAAACTAGAATCAAGATCCGGATCTTCTCCGAAATTTAATGGGGTCGTCCATGTCCTAAGATCTATTTGTGGTGAAAATTTTGTCAAAATTCGTCAAGTAGTTTTGACGAATCGGGAAAATGGCGAAAACTTCTAATCCAAATCTAGAATCCCGATCCAGATAATCTCCACAATGTAATGAGGTCGTTCATGACCTAAGATCTATCTGTGAGAAAATTTCGTCAAAATACGCCAAATACTTTTGACGTTATCTTTAAAATGGCTATAATTAGAAATTCGGATCAAGAATTTGGATCCAGATCTGGATCATCTCCCAAATGTTTTGTAGTTGTCCATGACCTAAGATATATATGTGGCGAAAATTTCGTCAAAATTCATCGAGTAGCTTTCACATATCTTTGAAATGGGGAAAAATTGAATCCCAGTCTAGAACTCGGATCCTGATCATCTCCAAAAGATAATGGGGGCGTCCATGACCTAAGATCTATATGTGGTGAAAATATTGTTAAAATCCCTCATGTAGTTTTGACTTTATCTTTTAAATGACAAAACATGCAAATTTGGATATAGAATTTGGATCCGGATACTGATCATCTCTAAAATTTGATGGAATCGTCCATGAGCAAAGATCTATCTTTGGTGGCAATTGCATCAAAGTCAGTCGAATAGTTATGACGTAATTCTGTTCACAGACAAAGAGGCAAATAAATAAACAAACCGGGGTGAAAATTTTGTTAAAATTCGTCAGGTAGTTTTGCGGTTATCTTTAGAATGGCGAAAATACAAACTTGGATCTAGAATCCAGATTCAGATTATCTCCAAAATTTAATGGAGGTGTCCATGACCTAAGATCTATCTGTGATGAAAATTTTGTCATAATCTGTCATGTAGTTTTGGTGTCATCCGGTCCAAAGACACACGAAAAATGCAAATCCGTATCTATAATCCGGATCCGGATCTGGATTTTTGACGTTATCTTTAAAATGGTGGAAAATGCAAATCCTGATCTGGAATCCGGATCTGGACACGGATCATCTCGAAAATTGAATATGGTTGTCCTTGACCTAAGATCTATGTGTGGGGAAAATTTAGTCAGCCATCAAGTATTTTTGACGCTATCTTTAAAATGGTGAACAATGCAAATTTGGATCTAAAATTCGGATCTAGATACTAATCATCTCTAAAATTTATTGGAATCATCCATGACCCACGATCTATCTGTGGTGAGAATTTTGTCAAAATCCGTCCAGTATTTTGATATAAATATGTCCACAGACACACGAGAAATTCAAATCTGAATCCGGATCACCTCCAAAATTTAATGTGGTCGTTCATATCGTAAGGTCTATTCAGTGAAAATTTCGTCAAAATCCGTCGAGTAGTTTCGACGTAATCCTATCCACTGACTCACAAACAAATAAATGAAAAGATCCGATCGCAACACCACATTGGCGGAGGTGATAAGGAAACAATTCTTAATAGATCACCAGCACCATCTACTGGGCGACATCATTAATGCATTAGAAAAGCACGCCTAATTTACATCCTTCGATTTACTGTATAATTTTCATTAAATTCCACTTGCAATAGAGTCTACTGAATAATACAGTATTTAGCATTTATAAAATAACGAATTGAATTTGTGTGTATGTCTTTTCATTTACGCTCTACAGCACACCTGCGACTGTACATTCACGATTATGATCGATATGGCTTTGAAAGTATGACAAGTGAAT
>NC_090760.1:33656328-33661328 GCF_036898095.1 Palaemon carinicauda | reverse complement strand
CACATACCTATCAAAAGGAATGATGGATCTGTTATAACAACAGAAAATTAAGAAAGAGAATGTTGGATGGAAAACTTTAGTGAGGGTATGATTAGGAAAAATGAAGGAAATAATTTGATTGATATGCCTGAAACTGAATAAGACCTAGATATGCCTATGAATGGATTCAATATGTTTGAAGTTGAAGCTAACCTCGAAACACTATAGAGATGGAAAGCCCCTGGATACGATGGAATAACTGCCGAGATGATAATGGCTGAAAATGGAGTGACCTACAGTCTACTTGCAAGACTATTTTTTAGAATGTGGCATGAACAGGCAAAACCAGATGAATGGGAGTTAAGGGTGTTGGTGAAAATGGCAAAAAAGGATGCCTGACTGATTGCAATAATTACAAAGGCATAAAACTTACGTCAGATGCTATGAAAATATATAGCAGGCTTATTCTAAAGAGACTGGAGAGAAAGATTGATGGAAAGCTGAGAGACGAACAAGCAGGATTTAGAAAAGGTAGAAGTTACCTATACCAAATTTTCATTTTGAGACATGATGTACAACAAAGCATAGACTATAAAAATCCACTTGTGATGGCATATGTGGACTATGAAAAAGCCTTTAACAGTGGGCACCGGCCAATTTTATGGAGAGTCCTGCGTTATTATGGAATTTCTCTTAAATATGTAAATTTGATTAAGTCTATTCATGAGCATAGCGAGTGTTAAGTTAATGTTAATGGAGTTCTATCACATGATTTCCAGTGAACAGTGGAGTACTCCAAGGGAAGGTGTTATCACCTATGTTGTTTATCCTCTCTCATGGATTTTGTAATGCGAAGAACAGTCGTAGATGATGGAGAAGGTTTGGACTGGATTGGTAATAGGAATTTAGCAGACCTAGAGTATGCTGATGATGCTGTCCATGTTAGCAAAACACCACAGAATTTGCAATACTTGCTTACCAGAATACATGAAATATCACATGAGGTTAGGCTGAAGATTGATAGAAGAAAGACATAGTTGATGAGAACGGAATATGAAATGGAAGATGAAATATCATTGGAAGGAGAAAGGATTAATAAGATAGAATCATTTAAGTATTTAGGAACTATGATATCCTATAAAGGGTCTTTAGAATTAAAGTTTAATGGAAGATTGAAACAAGAAAATCAGAGAATGGCTAGGTTAAATACAATTTGAAAATCAAGTCACCTGAAATTGCATATAAAAATCAGACTATATATCAGTTTAGTAATATCGGTGTTACTCTATGGACATGAGGGTTGCATTGACAATGAAACAATCTACAATAGATTTAGTAGATTTGAGACCAAAGCTCTCTCTTTTTGATGGGTACATGCTTCTTCTTTGCCCCCATAGAGAGTTCATTAATAATTCTATATACAATTCTTACACCATAACCACTTCCTGAATTCATAGCTTTGTCAGCCTCATGTGCTTCACTGTCTAAATATTGTCTTCAGTCAGTACTGGAATATATATATATATATATATATATATATATATATATATATATATATATATATATATATATATATATATATATATATATAAATATATATATATATATATATATATATATATATATATATATATATATATATGTATATATATATATATATATATATATATATATATATATATATATATATATATATATATATATATATTTATATATATATATTTATATATATATATATATATATATATATATATATATATATATATATATACATATATATATATATATATATATATATATATATATATATATATATATATATATATATATATATATATATATATATCATTATTCTGACCTCACTATCAATACTTGAATACTTAGCATGCTCGACGTTGTAATTTTCATTACTTCCTCGAAAATTTTCAACAATCATTTTCTGTTTTTGTCTCCTATTTATAGCATCTCAAGTATCATTTGATAGCCATGGCTTTTTCCAACTAACTGATATATGTTCTCAATATCACATCATTGTCCATTAATTGTCTGTTCTTCGTCTGTTAAAGCCTCTAAGACTGCAAATCGATTCCTACCTTCAGTTGCAAATGTTACTCTGTGCTCTTCTTTTAAAAGTCAAGTTGTACCAGACATATATATTCTATATACCTTTTTGTTGGGTACTTTTAGTTCTAATTTCAGTGTGGTAATAAGGAGCTGGTGATCACTACCTCTATAGCATTTTACATTTCTCATAGCCCTGCTTCTCTTTTTATTAATGGCAATTTGTTCTATTTGTTTTTTGTAATTACAACACGGTGAAGTCCATATTTACTTGTGGATGTTCTTGTGTTGAAAAAGAGTACATCCAATGACAAGATTGTTTACTGAACAGAAACTTATGAAATGTGCTCCATTTTTATTTTCAACTTCGCCCAACCCTGGATACCCATCACATTCTCTATCCCTTGATTATTCTCTCCAACTTTACCATAGAAGTTGCCAATCCCAATTTTCATATATATATATATATATATATATATATATATATATATATATATATATATATATATATATATATATATATATATATATATATATATATATATATATATATATATATATATATATATATATATATATATATATAAATACATACATACATACATATATATATATATATATATATATATATATATATATATATATATATATATATATATATATATATATATGAGACCTTGAAAGGTAGCTCTAGCATTACAAAGGCTAAAACAGAAGTAATTGAAGGTGTTTACTGAAGTGGCGGGTGATAGCAGTCTTGGGGATGTCTTCTGTGTTCATGGGTTCTGGATAATAACCATTCATGATGTCGAGCATTGAGAAAACCTTCGCTTTGTGCAAGTAGGAGGTAACGTCGGCGATGTTTGGGAGGGAGTAGTAATCCGGTTCTGTGTGCATGTTAAGGCTCCTGTAATCACCACATGGATGCAGAGAGCCATATTTCTTCAGCACAACATGTAATGGTGACTACCATGGGATTGAGGCCTATTGGCAAAACGCATTTATTCCATTTTGGGTAACATTTGCTCAGCAGCAGCCAAACAACTGGTGCCCGACGTCCATATCTGACAAACACTGGGGCCCCATCGTCTTAATATGGAGATAAGTACCATTTTCGTGGGAACTGTGAGCATGTGACAACGTTATGGATGGAAAACTTCCAAGTACCATGTGAGGAAGTATATGTAGGCATCCGTGGATGCGCTGATATGGAAAATGAGGCTAGAGAGGATGGGTTGGAGAGAGGTTGAGGAGTAAAAATTTCGCGTTGAATAACCCTCTGTGAGCTACATCAACCAGGAGGTGGAAGTGTAAGAGGAAATCCGCACCAAAGACTGCCAATATGACGTCAGCAACGAAAAACTTGCAAATAAATTTAGAGCTTTCAAACGATAATGAGAGGGTATCATAACCGTGTGTAGGTATTGCAGATCCGTTGGCAGCTACCAGGCAGATATCAGCAGATTTAGACAGACTACGCCCTGTCATGAAGAGTGGTCTTGGCAGAAGAGACCGGCAAGCACCAGTGTCTACCTAGAATTGCAGGCCCGTACCTGTCTCATATATAAAGAAAAGATTAGGGACAGGTAAGCAACCAACACATGTGATGCCCTACTTACACGTTTATCGGCCACTGCCAACCATTTGGACATTCCCTTGTAGCAGCGCTGAATTTGGAGTGGTAGTAGCATAACTGCGGCCGATGGGTGTCTTTAATTGGCTGGAGACGTTGGTGGTTAGGGCATAAGCGAGGGGTGGTATATATGAGTAGTGGGCGGTTTTGTTGCCGCTTCGGCACCTCAAGGTGTCCTACCGCTCTCACGTTAGTTTCGGACAATGTTGAATAGTTGTTCACTTCGTCAGGAGTCGAGGTGTTTATGGAGGTCTGGAAGCTGGTGAGGTGGCTGTCCATAAGGCTGTTGACTTTGGTCGTCTGGTCTTTCATGGGCAAAATATCAACATTGGGGATGGCAATACGTACAGGTTTAGGTCGGCGTCGTACCCAAAGGGAACAAAACTGGGCTTAAGCACGCTGGAACCAGACAAACGTTTTTCCGTTTGCAAAGGGTGGTAATTCAATTGAGGTGGCATGTGACGGAGAGGCAGGTTTGGTGGCCTGCATCCTTAAATGGTTGGACAGAGCAGTGAGGGGGCCAGGAAGTAGGGAGTGGACACACCGCTGGTCACCAATATGTGTATTGTTAGTTAGGTGGTAACAGAGAGATGGAGTAAATGCAACTAACTTTATTTCAATAGATAGCGAGCTTTTATAACAACAGTTTCAGTGAAAGAAGAAAACCAAAATTCAAACAGATTGTTTCAAGCATATACAGGCATAAACACATTATCAGTGCGTGGGGAGAGTGATAACGACAATATAAAAAATAAAAATATGAGGAACATTGTTACAGTGTGCGAGTGTGTGTGATACAAGTGTGGTATAATATCGTGCAATGTTACCTAGCGTATCAGGCCAAGATATTGTGTAAAACACCTTTTAAATGATCGTATTCTTATTTCAGAATTATCATATTTCATCTATGCCAAAGATTTTGTGTAACTGATAGTGAAAGTGTAAACACAAATTGCATTATAATTGCTATGTATTCTATGTATTCCTGTAGTCTGTGTTCTTTTGCTATAATATTGTCACATACACACAAATACAAACACAACCTATATATATATATATATATATATATATATATATATATATATATATATATATATATATATATATATATATATATATATATATATATGATTTCCTTAACCTTTTTTATAATACCGGAATTTGATGCTTCTGTTTTATCAATGAAACTTGCTGTATTATTATTATTATTATCATTATTATTATTATTATTATTATTATTATTATTATTATTATTATTATTATTACTTGCTAAGCTACAACCCTAGTTGGAAAAGCAGGATGCTATAAGCCTAGGGGCCCAAACAGG
>NC_090760.1:33636328-33646328 GCF_036898095.1 Palaemon carinicauda | reverse complement strand
TCTGTTTCAGTAACCTCGTTGATTTTACGATAATCAAAGCACAGTCGATTTTGTCCACCTTCCTTCTTTACAAGAACCACAGGAGAACTCCACGGACTAGTGCTAGGAGTTATCAAATTATGGTCTAACATGTATTTAACCTCTTCCTTAACTATATCCCTTTTTACGGGATTTAACCTGTAAGGGCATTGTTTCATAGGTTGGGTGTCCCCAACGTCTACATCATGTCCAAAAATAGTAGTCAATCCCGGTGCATCCTGAAAAAGGTCTTTATATTGATTTATTAAGTCAACAAGGGAAGAAGCTTTATCTGGATCCAAATGCTGAAATTTCAAAGAAAGGTTATTAAAGACATCAGAATTATTTGATAAAATATTTGGTCCAATTGTCAATTCTTCATCAACTTCGGTAACCACCTCAACTAAAGAAATTGGTCCTACTTCTACTTCTTCACTACTTCTACTAACATAAGGTTTTAACATATTTATATGGCAATGTTGAGACTTCCTCCTACGTCCAGGAGTCTCCACTAAGTAATCTACTTCACTCATTTTCTTTAAAATTCTCCACGGCCCAGAAAATTGTGCCTTGAGAGGATTCCCAGGCATAGGAAGCAAAACCAGAACTCTGTCCCCTGGTGAAAATTCTCTGCGTCTCGATTTTATGTCATAATTACTTTTCATTACAGCTTGCCCTTTTGCCAAATTTTCTTTAGCAAAAGACCAAGCATTTTGAAGTTTAGCTTGCAAATTCGATATATAGCCCAGTACATTGATTTCCGGGGTTTCCCCCTCCCAGTGCTACCTGACCACATCAAGAGGACCTCTCACACTATGACCAAAGACTAGATTGAAAGGAGAGAACCCAATAGTTTCATTTGGAATAGATCTAATAGCAAATAATGCATATGGCAATTCTTTGTCCCACTCGCTACCAGTCTCGAAACAAAATTTCTTCAGAACACTCTTCAAAGTTTGGTGGAACCTCTCTACCTGACCCTGACTTTCAGGATGGTAGGGAGTTGAGGTTGTATGTTTGACTCCTAACTCCTCCATCTTCCTTTTGAAATTTCTGCTGGTAAAATTTGTACCGCAATCAGTTTGCAAAACCTTGGGAAAGCCAAACCTAGTAAAAAATACAATTAATGCCTCCATGATTTTCTCACTCCCTATTCTCCGTAAGGGAATAGCCTCAGGGAAGCGTGACATCCTATCTATTATGGACAAAATATACTCATTGCCACTTCGTGTTCGCGGCAACGGACCAACCACATCTACTATGACTTCCCTAAAGGGTTCCCCGACAGCAGGAATTGGAATTAAAGGAGCTCTAGGTACCTTTTGATTTGGCTTACCCATGATTTGGCAGGTGTTACAAGAGTGGACATGTTTTTTCACATCTGTGCGCATCCCAGGCCAGAAGAAATGTTCGGCTAACTTCTGAAACGTCTTCCGGACACCGAAATGTCCGGCAAGATTGTTCTCATGAGACAACCATAACAATTTCCTCCGATACTTCTCGGGAACTACTAACTGACGGACCACTTCTATCTGGTCAGCAGGAGCTTCCACTGCTCTACTGACCCTATATAGTAGACCATCTTCTTTAACAAAATAAGGTTTGGAGGAATCATTTACAATAGATTCAGTAGTCACATCATTAAATTCCCTTGATTGGGCTTCCTTCAAGGCCTCGGGTTCCCAGTCAACATCATCAAAAATTATACTACTCAATTTGCCACTAGTCACAAGGTCAGTTACCTGACTATTTACACTTTCTAAGTCTAAATCAATTTCTTCTAAGTCTACCCCCTTTGAACGGGAACGAGTGACAATGGAAACAGGAACACCAAACTCCAGCAAAGAGCCATCACAAAGACAGTCTTTCTCTATCAAAGATAAAATTGGAAAAAAATTTAGTTAATTTTCAACCACCAAATCATTAGCAAAAATCAAGTCAATTCCAGGAATGGGCAATGTATCCACTACTGCTAATTTTACATTACCTTTAAAATAATCAGCTTCTAAATAAAGTGTTTCAAGAGGGCACGATACTAATGTATTTGGAAAACCTCCTAAGACCACAAAATCATTACTGGCAAACACAAAACCCTGAGGCACAGATTTTCTTAAAATTAATGACTGTGCGGCTCCCATGTCACGCAAAATTTTAATACCTCTGCCTAGTTTCTTGTCACTGTTGATGAAAATAGACCCATTCGAGATATACTTACGAAATTTTAGTCACTTCGTTTCTTCTTCTGAAGGTTGTTCAGCTGTTAACAGATTGATTGCTTCCCTGTTTTGGCTAGCAAGGAATCTTTGCATTGCCCTACACTCTGCCTTGATATGTTCCTTCCGACTACACCAAAAACATGTAATATTTGACCTGCGCTCCAGATTGTCACTACTACCGGTAGTAGTGCTATTACTAAATCTATTACTATTGGAAAAACTACGAGGTATTACACTACAGACCTTACCTTCTATGCCAGAGTAGTTATTTTCATCTTTGACTACAAAGCTAGTTTCTTTTAGCCTATTACTTTTCCTCAATTTGTCATGGGGGAAACTTCCTTGCCAAAATTGATCTCCCTTTTCCCAGATTCCTGACGATGAGCTAGTGAATATTCGTCAGCCGCAATTGCAATTTCTTGAAGAGAATCTATTTTGAGCTCTTCAAGATGTATTTTAAGGTCTTTAAACACCATTCTCTTAAATTCCTCAATCAGGATGAGTTCCTTTAGTTTATCAAAGTTATCCACCTCCTTACTCCTTAGCCAATCCTCAAAAATTGTCCTTTCTTCCTGGCAAATTCAATAAAGGTAGTGTCCAAATCTTTCCTTAAATCACGGATTTTTGCCGATATGCTTCTGGACGAGATCATAGGCTTTCAATATAATAGATTTAACAATATCATAATCTGAGGAAAGTTCATCACTAAGTGTATTGTATACACGCTGAGCCTTATCTTTCAATTTACATTGCACTAAAGTCGTCCACATATCTCGAGGCCACGAGAGTTTGATAGCAATACGTTCGAAAGCCGTGAAAAATTCAGGCACATCCTCTTCGATAAAGCAAGGAATTAACTTTATGGCAGTCATCAAGTTGAAATTATTATTTTTAAAAGTACTATCATCACCACTCAACTTTATCTGAAGTTCTAATAACTCCTTTTCGTGTTGCCTATCCTTAGCTCTCTCCTCTGCTTGCAATTGTAAGGATTTAAATTCCAAATCTTTTATTTTACTCTGTTCCCTGAAGATATCTAACTGTAAGTCACCTGACCTCCCTGCTAGTTCCTGCCTAACCCTGTCCTGTTTTTCATCGCTACCAGGAGTTTCTTCACCCTGACTAACTTCCAAAATAGATTCTTTATAAGCTTTAGCAGCCTTAACCACCTCCCATAACAAAGGACCCTTCCTGATCTCGGTGGGAAGACTCAAACTAAAGAAGTCTACAAAGAACCACAAATCATCCGTTTTTAAATCATACAGCTTTCTTTCCCAATCATCATCATCTAAGAAACGAATCGCCGCCGCCTCAACGTTTTCTTTTGGGATCCCATGTTACCTACTTTGGGTGAAACCTATTATCAATTACCTAAATTTTATCTCCTTATAACCCCTCAAGTGTTTAACTGCTATATTGCTGGTAACAATTCCTGGCAAGGTCGCCAAAAATGTTAGGAACTCTGTTATTCGGAAGAGATATTTAACAAAATTCCCTTATTTTACCTTAAATAAAAAAATAATTTGTCCAAGCGTTTACTGGGTCTTCCAACAAAATTACTTTTACTACGATAGCTTGTAGGCTAAAGAGTAAAGTTTACCAGCAATACAGAGAATAAAAATACACTTTGAGGGGGTAATTGAAAACAAACGTAAAAATTAGGATTTATTACAAGAAGTTATTAGCACACATCCTCGAATTATTGGCTGAAGGCACAGTCACATACACTTACAACTACCAATCAGACTTACAGCTAACCTTCACTCAAATGATAGTTCGAGGGAAAGTATCGAGGAGAAGGGAGAAAAAACAACTTTCACACAAAGTCAATAATAAGTGAGAGATTAAAGAAAGAAAGAAAAGCTTAGCCTAACTGCATACAATATTTATGAAAATGTACCATTACATATATATATATATATATATATATATTCCCACGTTACGGTCGAAAACACAATTCCAGCACTGAAACAGTTTAGTTTCGAAGGTACTCCGGCTTTAGTCTTCCCAAGACACTATTCCCCAACCACAAGGAAAAGTATATATTCGCGGATACGAAGAACAAACATAATCGGAAGCTTACTTTTCTTCACGACCAAGAGGCCTCCTAACGACTCTCAGAAGATCTCGAGACAACGGCCGTTTTTAGGATTCTAGGGGCGTCACCATAACTAGTCGAGAGGACTCAAGACGTAGATGATGACGATGGTCTCGGTGCACTTAGAGGCTCGCGAACACAACCGCAGCCACAAAAGGGGGTTAGGTGTATACATCCAAAGGACATTGATACATCAGCAGCAGACGAGTCCACTCGAAGCAAGACTCCCAACAAAGTATACGTAGCAGAGCATTTGTGCAAGGTGGTGATCGCCACACAGATCAACGGGCCGTGAAAATAAAGGGCGAGAACTCCTCCACAAGAGAGCCGAAAACAATCTGCCCTCCATCCAGACGAAAAATATGTAAATCGCCTCTTAAACAGTCCAACGTGGCAAGAGACAGAAGACGAAACTACCAAAACACTCATACATGAAAGTAAAGAGAACATTTAATGGGCGGAGTACCAATTAGCAAATAACATTCGGTGGGGGAGCGCAACAATACAAAACTTGAACCAAGAATTCGAGGCTCAAATGAACTGATAAAATATTGACAGCAATTAATAAAAAAATGTTTACTTTAATGGAGCCACAAGATAAAACTTAAGTAGCTGATATTACAATATATATATATATATATATATATGTATATATATATATATATATATATATGTATATATATATTTATATATAATTATATATATATTTATAAATTTATATGTATATCCTTATATATATAAATATATATATATATATATATATATATATTTATGTATATATATATATATATATATATATTTATATATATATTATATATATATATATTTACACACACACACTATATACTTACACTTTTATACAATATACTGTATATATTTTATTATTTTTTCATATGTATATACCTCCACGCACACAAACAGAAATACACACACATACTCACACACACACACACACATATATATATATATATATATATATGTACATATATATATATATATATATAATATGAAAACAACATATACAAATATTTCTGTCTATCGTGATTTTACAGGCTACACATACGTACGTATATATATATATATATATATACATATCTACATGAATAAATATATATATATATATGTATATATATATATATATATATTATATATATATATATATATACATATATATATATATATAATATATCCATATATATATATATTTATCGATATATATATATATATATATATAAGTATATATATCGATATATATATACATATATATATATATATATATATATTTGTAGATAGATAGATTGGTAGATTGATAGATAGATAGATAGATATATAGATAATAAACATGAATCACTGAAGTTACTTGAGCAATTTTGTAATTTTTAGATTTATACAGATTGCAGAAATGAGCACAATTTCTTTTATTGCTTGTGAGGTCTGTAATTCTATTATTCTAAACATGGAATGTCACATGTTTAATTTTATGTCTTTGCTCTTTTCTACTTGATATTCACTCAAACATACATATTTACAGAGTTCACTGATATTTTTTTTTCTTTCTCCCAGAAAAATTTACTAGTTGATTCCATCTATCATAACATAACTGGCCTTTTAAGCCTATAAATAAGAATTATTATACATTTATTGTTGTTTTTATCTAACATTCCACACATTTCGGAAGGAGAACGCTCTATTGAATGTGACACTTATTTGAAAAAATTACTACAAGAACCAGATAGTTAATACTATAATTTGAACATGTAAACACATCTGAAGTCTTCCAAATTCCAATGCTTTTTGAAACACACAAAAATAATTTTTACAAAAACGTTTTTTTCCAGATGTATATAAGACACAATATTTTCACGAGTCACAGACTACAAAAAATCCTCTATATATATATATATATATATATATATAGCGAGACTATAGAATAGATGCATCGAATATTTGAAGGGAACGTGATATCCGAATCTAATAGGAAGAATATGCTGTGATGAACAATTGCATCACCACTGAAAGGTGACGATTAATAGGAAATGATGGAGATGAAGAGGAAGCCGTGTCACCGTCAGTTGAGCCACTTTCCTTTTCTCCTTTGTAAAGAGCCGCTTGCTTCTCTCCTGTCGTAAGAAATGTATTTATTAGAATTGTTAATGTTTGAAGTTTCTTCTAAATTCAGTCGTATGCATAATTGAAATATATAAGGCACTGTTTTGGTAGTGTGTAAATCTTAGTTAACAAATTCCATTAAGAATAATGATCCAATATACCTGCTAGTACTCCCTTACTTACCCTCAAGTCTTTTGATTCATTCTCAACTACATATAAATATTTATTTTTGGAAAACACTCATTTCCAACACCCGCACCTTTTCCAAAATCTGGCCACGGTGCCACCACTCTTTGATTATTACTTTTGCCTTAAATCACAGAACAAACCCATTTTTATACCCCAGAAACAGATTTTGACTCACAAAAAGAATCTCTTATCTTTCATTGGCTTACTCTTCGGGACCATGAACACTTATCTGAAATTTTCCTCACTATGCTCTTTCAGCCGTTTCCAAAAGTGTCAAAGCCATGATAATTGATACACTTGCCCCCATCTTTCTTTTTTCCCAGATTCAATAAATCTTTGTGTCTCCTATTTCTACATTCAAAGTGTAGAATGTTTAGGATTGGAGGATAGCAATAAATAACAGCGCTCGGCGAGGATCCATGATAAGGGATACACTTCCCCCCATCTCTCTTTTCCCAAGATTCAATAAATCTTTGGGTCTCCTATTTCTACATTCAAAGTGTAGGATGTTTAGGATTGAAGAATAGCAATATATAATGGCGTTCGGTGAGGAGTATAATATGAGATCCGGACACAGTCTGGCTGACTCGCCTGCATCAGCGTGCTATGCACCAGTCAGGAATAGTTCCCTTCATTCGTAGGGAGAACATATACTTACATTATAATCTTACATCTCCCACCCAAGAGTTTTAGTAAAGTATGAGCATGTACATGAAATGCCTAATACTTTGATGAACATTTCACATATGAACGCAGTTATTTTGCATAAATCAAACAACAATCTATTAAGTAACAAAGACAATAATACGTATCATATAATAAATGGTTATCAATCTGCTACTTAGAAGAAAATGAAAAATACTCTGCATCTTTCATGCATAAATAAACACAAATTGTAGCAGCCAAAAAAAAAAAAAAAAAAAAAAAAAGAAATTAACAATTATTCACATGATTATATCATTCATACATAAATTTTGTATAATATTACTGGCGGTGTAACGACGAAAAATAAACAGGTACAATTACAATGAAGGGGAGAATTGCATATAATATTACACGTTATCATTGTCCATGACGTAGTCTGAAAACCACGCCGGGCGTGTAGTCTGCCTCTTACGACATACTGGCACCTCCAACAAAGTTGAGATGGTTGTAGACGGCGTGTGAGGGAAGCTGAGGCCGTTAGTATGTGCAATATGTCTCCTATTTTTAAGGGAAAGATGTCCACTGCCATCCAACTTCATTTGATACTGCCGGTGGGGAAGGGAGTCCACCACCAACCCTGTACGGTTCCATTCATTTGTTGCCTGGTTTTGCTCTCACTCGGGCCCTTACTCCTAAGGGTTTGAGTGTCCTGGCAGAGTGACTAGCACTGATTTTCTCTCTGTTGGTGGCCATTTGAATTTCGCTCTTCCAATACGTGTCAGTCAGAAAATGTTGCTTGCCGTAGGAACGCCATCTCATAATGGCCTCTCAGTTGCCATCTGTGCAGGTGACGTGTTGATATCGCGAATCGGCGTGTTCAAATATTACATTATTGCGAAAGAGGCCTTATCGCAGTATAGGCTGCCCCCTTCCCCTGTGTTTGCCCTGATTATCCTTTTGGCTGTTTATACTGCTGATTCTGCTTTCCCATTCCACTGTGGGTAATGTGCCAATGAGAGGCGCACCTTTACTCCCTATCTTTTGAAGAAAGCCGACATTTCATCGCTTACTAAGTTTGTGGCCCCATCCATGGACACTTCCTCTGGGGTCCCCCACCCCATGAAGTAGCCTCTTAGCACGGATATTACTCTGCGAATTGGTACCATTAGGGAAATGCGCTATTTCCAGCCATCCCATGAGCCTATCAGTGTATGCCAGGTACATCTACCCGTCTAGCTGGAACATATCAGTGACCGTACATTGAGAGGGGTAGCCTGGGGGTGGCGGGATGGTTATTGACTCCTCTGGTAATGAAGGCGCATGTGTGATGCAAACAATACAGGAATTCCTGTGGTGCTGAAGGTTACCCTCCATGCCAGGTCATTAGATGGACTGTCGGGCCTTCCTGAACATGGAGTCAATTTCTTGGTGACCTGCATGAAGGTTTGCTGCGATCTGTCGACGAACTTCCTGTTGGATAACCAGATATATATACCGGTCTTCATATGCGTAAAGCACTAGATTTTCCAAAGTTGATAGGTGATCTCTCACACCGTAAAAGGGCTTGAGGCAGGCTACCTCCTGCGACTTCTGCGGGTCCCAATCACCTGCAAATACCCTCGTCATTAGTAACTGGTATACTAGGCCCTTGGCTGCTGCTGAACTGACAGTTTTTTTCATCTATCGTGAGCTCCTCCTTAAGTAGTCTCGATGGCTGCTACAGTGACGGCCTCTGCCATGTCGTTCTCCAACATAACATCACTGACGTCAGGGGAGGTTCGCAGGAAAGGGAAATGAGATAGAAAGTCGGCCACACAAATTTTCTTACCTGGTCGATACTTAAAAGTAAATTTATACTGGTGGGTCTTCTCCTTCAGCTTGAACAATCTTGGGTTAACAATGGTTGCCACGGCTCTATCAACCAGGAGCTTGACCAAGGGCCAGTGATCGGTGATAAATGCAAGGTTGGGGCATCCAAAGAGTAGCAAGCTAGCCTTACTTAGGCACCACATGACAGCCAAAGCCTCCCCCTCTACTGCTGCGTATCTGGCATCGGCAGGGAATAGGTGTCTACTTCCGCAAAGCGCGATTCTCCAGCCGTTTTTACAGTAGAATGGCATATCGGTGGTTATGCAGCTACAGTATTGCTGAAGTATGACGAATCCTATGCCTTCTCTGCTCCAATCTATGAGGATGACTGTGGGGCTGGACTTGTCATAGTATGCAAGGCCATTCTCAGACAGCTTGCAGATGGTGTCCTGGACACTCTTGAATTTCTCCTGCAGATATGTGTCCCAAAATACATGTTTGTCAGTCTTTTTCTTCTTTAGTAGGTCCCTGAACGGTTCCATGATGTATGTGGCCGCGAGGAACGACCCAAATTGGTTGATGAAACCATACCACGATCTGATATCTGTGATGGTGGGCGTGGGTGGCATGGGAAATTTCCGAATGGCGCTCAGGCTGTCTCCAGTCGGTCTATAGCTTTCCCGGCCTAGATGAAATCCAATAAATTCTGCAAAATTTGAAGTTTTCTGGCCTAGCATGATGCCTTTTGCCGTACATGTTGCCAAGAATCGAAGTTGTATCAGAAGGCTTCTTCAACCCCACCATCATACAGGAGGGTATCATATGCACACTTGCACTTTTTTTTTTTTCTTAATGCTAAGCTACAACCCTAGTTGGAAAAGCAGGATGCTATAAGCCCAGGGGCCCCAACAGGGAA
>NC_090760.1:33616328-33623828 GCF_036898095.1 Palaemon carinicauda | reverse complement strand
ACCCTCTCGTCTGAAAGATTCACTTGAAATACATTTATTTTGTTTTTATGGATAACTATATTCATTTTTCTCTTTCTGTCATTTAATAGAAGTAAACAGAAATTTTCATGAACACTATCTCTGTGATAGTGATTGTGAAAATTCTGTAATAGGAATATGGGAGTATAGATGAAAAGATACCCGACTTTTATGAATCTATAAAATCTGGTAATCTCGTTGAGCATTGAATTGTTGAATTATATTACTGATTGCCTGCAGATTCTTTCAGGACTAATCTTTCCACTAAGAGAGTTAACGATACGTTACATAAGTAGTGATAAATATTGAAGAAAACCACGTATAGAGAGCTTTATATATATTAATATTTTCCTTGCATTTTTTTCATATAAGATTCCTTAGAAAATATAAATATCACATAATGGTTTATAGAGAGTTAGTGACAGCTATGAAACTATCAAAATGTATTAGTATCAAGAAAATTTCCAAGTAAATAGATACAGCTATATAAACATTAGTAACTAAAAGAATCTACTCTTCATTAATAATATTTTATAACATCGTGCGAATATGAAAAACCTAATTAAAATATGAGTAATTGAACAAAGACGTCACCTGGTTAAAACTTTTCTTGGCCAAACTTGACTTTGGAGTAGCTACTTACCTACGACTTTCAGGGTGAAAAAGTATGACGTGAACGGATAGGTTGCTAACTGGCATTCGTAGAGACCTGCGTCTTTCAGTTTTACCTCTCTTATCGAAAGTTCCCAGAGCTGGAAAAAAAAAAAATAATAATTGGTATTCATCAATTAGTTGATTTACAGCATATGGACAGATATTGAATAAATAGTTCAGAAATATTTTAATGTAAAGACTAAAGACAACGGAACAACGTTATTAATATTAGATAGAAATATACGCAATTTAGCTTGGCTTGTTCTCACTTGGTAAGGAGACAGATATATTAAATGTTTGGGTACGCTACTGTCTGATTGACCCCAAGTTCTTTGGATGTCGTTAAGAAGTCTTCATCGTTACCATACTTCTCTACCATGCAGTTGCAGTTAATGTCAAAAATGGTACGACAATTCCTCGGCCTCTTCGAGCTGTAAGTGCTGGATATAAAAAATCTATATGATCCGTAGTCAAGACAGTATGCTACTGAATGTCTCCTTCTACGTCACGTTACAAAGTTGCCTCACAGAGGCTATAATACAAAATACCTGTCAGGTTGCTAAGACTTACGATGATAATTGTGATGAAATGTCAAACTCAAATGCATTTGTCAATCTTAAAACCTAAATTGTCTATTACGAAACGAACAATTGTTATTACTTTTTATCTAATTATCATTAGGATCCTGGAAGTCTCATTTGTTGTCAGCTCTGTCAATCTATTATGCAATATGTGAAATTGAAATAGGAAACTGTCCAAAATGTGTATGTATTTGTCATTCTGTTATGAAGATTGTCAATTTGAATTGCGGAATGTTCAAACTAAAGTACAAAATACTATAATTTTCTATGGCTCCGTGAATTGTAATTAGCTTTTGTTCTAAGGCTTTAGTAAGGGTCTAAGTTTATAATGCATAGGCTAATTAAATTGTTAGGAGATTCTGATTTAATACTTTTCCTTATAGAAAACCTTTTGCTTTTCATAATCTCATTTGTTTACGAAAAGTTCTCCATGCCATGTTTATCCTTTTAATTTTAGTTTTTAATTTAATTCTCATATCTTGGAGAAACTATTCCTGTTTGTTTTAAGTACCTACTATATATTTATTAGCACTCGCTAGAGGTTCGCCCATAACCCCCTGTTTTTTGTTTCTGTATTTTCATTCAACATTATCTTAGTTTTACAAATATTAATTTACATTCATACATTTCTACTTTCTCTATATCATCTTTTGCAATTCATTCCATCATTCACTGAACAGAACTATGCCATATGATTACCAATTAATATAAATTCCTATATCTTCCCAATGAAAATTCTTAAAAACTTCTAGGCAGGCTGTGAATAATTAAGAAGAGATAGGGCCTCCATGTCTAACACCTTTCTCAATCAGAATTTTCTCACCATCTTTATGTAGTTTTGGGATAGCTGTATAAACATCTCTGTGTTTCAACATAAGATTCATCTATTCCTTATCTATGAGTAGATTTCATTATTGCTGAAGTTTTAGTAAAACATTTCTCATAAATGTCATATATATAGTAGTTTATCATACTCTGAAGATTTTTTCATTAGCTGTTTAATTACATGGAGATGGTCAGTTTTGAATACCTACTCCTAATGCCTGCCTGCTCTCTTATTTGATTAAATTCTAGCTGTCTTTCTATTCAGCCTAATATATTCTTAGTCACTAGTTTATACATTACTGAGAGCAAACTGATTGGACTGTAATTTTTAAGGTCTTTTATGTCTCCTTTTTTGTGAATCAGTAAAATTATTAAATTTTTCCAAGCAGTACTTATAGAGCATTCTTCCTTACATTTTAAAAAAAAGTTAAGCGAGTTTTACTGCTATGAAATCTTCATCCTTCATTAAATCAATTGTTAGGCCATCTTCTCTTTGCTATGTTCCGTAATGTTTAGTCCCGTACTGTATATATTCATCGGTAGTCAGTAACTTAGTGTGCTTGATTTCTCTTCATCCGAATGAATTCCTAAATCTCGACGGGTGAGGTTTGGCTAAGTCCGGAAACTCACAAGGAGGGCGACAAGAATCTGTGATTGAACAATGAAATTTCAAAAGGCATGAATAGCAATCGATTGGTTTGATAGATTTTGAATCAAAAGAGTACTCACACCTCCTGAAATACATAGCAGTAATGTCATCTCCCAAGAGGGCTACTAACTATTTAAAGGCCGATAACACCTTCCTTTTTTAATATAATTAATGAACTAGGTTTATGATCAATGTGAAACCGAAACAACCAGAATTCGGGACACCGACCTAATTAGGAAAATTCATTGAAGCATCTACTCCGCATTATTGTCTTACTTTTTATCGAGAAATGACATCTCAATTATGTGGGTATGGTGAGAACAGAAATTAATACATTGCAACTAGGTGCAGAATGATGTGTGCTGACCATGACGTAGGCCACCGTGAGGTTTTCAGCACCTGCCACGCCCCCCTTTCTGTATGGTTATTATTATATTAGTGCAAAAAATTATATATATATATATATATATATATATATACATATATTTGTATATATTTATATGTATATATATATATATATATATATGTACATATATGTAGCTTTATATATGTAAATATATATATATATATATATATATGTACATATATGTAGCTTTATATATGTATATATATATATATATATATATAATTGTATATATTTGTATGTATATATATATTTTGATTTATATATATATACATACATATATATATATATATATATTTTGATTTATATATATATACATATATATATATATATATATATATTTATATATATATATATATATATATACAGTATATATATATATATATATATATGGTATATATATATATATATATATTATCACGAAGCTGGTCTAATGTAGAGTAAATACAGTAGTTTATTCGTGTGTTTTATTAGTTTTCACATGTGCATTGCAGAGGTGAATAGCCAGCTCTTAAGATGGGTTCCTCGCGTGTAGATTTACGTAATTTTTATGAATAAAATTTTTATTTCATGTATTTTTGTTACGAAGTCTTACGTAATCTGTTTGAGAGTGTTATGTGACCATACCAGAGAGGAACAAGGACTTATGTAATGTGTTTTATATTTTTATGGGGTATTGCGTCATGTTTGAGAGAAAATATGCAGTTTTTATATTCGGCCCCGTGTTTTGGAAGATTCCCAAAAATCTTAGCGTTAAATTTTCTATTTTTTTCTATTTTGAGGACAAAATGTTAGTCTCCCTGTTGCGAGGGTATGCGTCTGTGAGAGTATCTTTGGCAACCTTACGCCCTTAGGCCAACCCACCACGATTCCAGATCTTGGACCTGGAACACTCTGGAAGTACTCAAATCTTATATATGCATCCTCAGGGCTGCATAGCAGCAGTAGAGAAGTAACCGTCCTGTGAAAGAGCTAAAGTGTTTACCTCACTCTCTCTCAGTACCTATAGTGTCCGCTCCAAAGTGATACTGTGCCCCAAAGTAAATCGTGGTGTTGAAATGTAACGAAAGAAGTCAAAGGTGATCTTAAATTTATTGTGTTGGGATGAGTGTTGAGACTGTGTAAAGTTTTGTAACTGGCCCTGTAGTAAGGTGAAAGGTATTTATATCGTTATCTGGTTAATTATATTCATTGAGTGTTAAGGCTAAATAGATAGTGTGTAAAATATAATTTCAAGTGAAACAAGTGATTGTATAATTTTCATAAGTATTATTTCTTTTGTCTTAGTCTAAGGTTTAATGCAGATTTGATATCTCGAGTCAAGTGAATATGTAATTTTCAAAAATTTAAATTCTTTGTCTTAATCAAAGTTTTGATCAGACTTAATATTTCAAGTGATTTATTTTGTTTTTTATGTAAATTCGTTCATAGTGTTGTACTTATATACAAAAAAAAATGATTTTTGTAAAGAGTTTATTATTCTAATCACCATTATTTAAATTAGTATTTGCTCGTACCCCTGTTAAAGAATCGTATTAAAAAGTGTTTTTAAATACTTCTTAATAATAATTACCCAGTGTTGTTTTGAGTGTACTTAAGAGACCTTTGGATATTTAGTATTTTGTATATTGCTGTTTAGGAGTTATATGACTGTCTTAGAGATCGGGTGTTAATATTTCCAAGTGTAACAGACTTAATGTAAAAACAAAGAGTTGAATTTAGAACTCGAGAGGCTGTATAGCTTACCAGCCTAAATATATATATATATATATATATATATATTTATATATATATATAAATTTATATATATATATATATATATATACATATACAGTATATATATATACATATATATGTATATACATATAAATATATATATGTATGTGCATATGTATAAATACATATGTATATATATATATATATATATACCATCTCATAGTAATACATAAATATATATATATATATATATATATACATATATATATATGTATATATATATATATATATATATTTATACATATATATTCAGTATAAATATCTTTGATAGACATAAGGTGTTTTTTTCTATACAGGTATGTAGTCATATATATATATATATATATATGTATATATATATATATATATATATATTATAAATAGTTTTGATAGATATAAGGTGTTTTTTTTCTATACAGGTATGCAGTCATTTGTGGGTTGAAGTTATGGAATGATTGTTGAGGGGCGCACATAACATGGCCATTATAAATATTTATTATGACTGAAGGCCCTTTCACACTATACGATTTAAATCCGCCTCTGCCAGCGGAGCGGCACCACGCTTTTAAGTTGACTGATGAACCTAATGAAGCCTTTCACATTACAGCGGCACGGATTTTTTGCCGTCGTGGTGCCACTTCTCACGAGCGGTGTCCCACTGGCTTGAAGCGGTGCCGCTCCCGTTGGCTGTTTTAGTGGGCCATCATGTTCAATGCACTTCACACCAAGCGGATTGTTTCCGCTGGTGAGCATCACTAGGTAAATGTGTTTTTCATCATAAAAACATACCGTGAGTTCTGTGAATACGGATCAAGATATTAGTACAGTACTTCTCATTTCTTTAGTCGAAATGAATCCAGTCTCAGGAGATAAAAGTGTGGAGGAGTATAAAAGTCGTAATTTAGTTACATCTGCTTGAAGAGAAGTATGCTGTGGTTTGAATGAAGGATTTCAAAATCTTAATGGTAAGGAGAAATATTTATATGTTGAGTTTGTGATTATTTATTTATCTTTGATTTTACTACGGATTTTATTAAGTAAAACATGGCCATCCATTTGTTACCATTTTAAGAATACTGCGCCATAAAGACACTTATTACTGATTACTAGATAGAAGAAAATTTATATAGTTTCTCAGTGTCCTATTTTGATATATTGCCAACTCAAAACACTTACTTTTCTCAAGAAATAATCGGCAAACGTGTTCCTGATGTCATCCGCTACTAGTTCAGCTCTTATATTTATAGGATGTTCAAGCTCTCCTAATCCATTTATTGTTAGTGATTTTGAAATTAAAACCATCGCATTCTCTAACAATGTTACGAAGAATATTAGCCAACATTCATAGATACGTGAAATCATCCATTTGCTACTTGAAATTCCAAATTCACATTCAACATCCAATTTTGATGGAGAAGTATTTAAAAGCTTATGATAGAAACGACGGGTGAAATCTAACAGATGTCTTTTGCGTCAATAGGCGTAAGAGGAGATGATGAACCTGACATTCAACATACATTTTTCCTCTCTACTTGAATGATAATTGGATACTCTCTTTTTTTTTCACTAAATTGTCATCCTCCATATGACCATATTAATTTTTCATGCAGTTAAAATTTTCCCCTAAAATACATAAGACACACATGGTTCCTGAAAACTGGGTAATAGTTTTGGTTGAGGTAGAGGATAGAAATTTTAGTCAAATTGTCTCTAGAATGATGTAATCCTGGAAGTGGTCGAATTCCAGTCTTTCCCATACGCGCCAATGTTATTCAATTGTTATTTCAGACATTTGAAATTATTAGACAAAAATATTAGAAGCTTATACGCTATGCATGTCTCTTTGGGCATTGGATTCTCAACCGATTCTTCCATAATATATAAAGGTACAAGAGGTCGCCCCTTTTATCCATCTTGTGGCACATTACAAATTATTTTCAATATTAAAAAAGATAATTGATTTCTGTAGGCGGAGACCGCGCAAATAAGCAGTGTCATCCGCAGTAGCTGCGGGGCGGAGACCGCCTCGAGTAGGGAAAAAATTGCATAGTGTGAAAGGGGCGTGAGGATTGGATAGAGGTAAAAGGATAGTAATACTTTATTAATAGTAAGTGTATTACAAATAAATAGTTGTATAGCAACTATTATTTTAATGAATAAAGTTAAGGACCTCAATGTAACAATAAATAAAGCAAAGTTGTGTGTGACAGGGAATATGTGAGCAAATGCTGTTCGGGGGTCTGGAATATATATATATATATATATATATATATATATATATATATATTCTCATATATACATATTCTACTTCAGTCTTGTCACCTTATTCATGAAGATGTTAGCTTCTATACTACTATCGATGTATGCCTATTGATAACAGAGTATTACTAGCCTTTCCCCTTCATCCAATCCTCAGCCATATTAAATATTCATAATGACCATATTATGTGCGCCCCCTTAACAGTAATTCCATAACTTCAACCCACTAATGACTGCATACCTATAGTAAATAATAAAATCACATTATCTCTATCAAAGGCACATATATATATATATATATATATATATTTATATACTGTATATATACACATATATATACATATATATACATATTT
>NC_090760.1:33596328-33611328 GCF_036898095.1 Palaemon carinicauda | reverse complement strand
ATATATATATATATATATATATACATATATACATATATACACACATATTCATATATATATATATATATATACATATATACACGCATATTCATATATATAAATAAATAAATAAATATATATATATATATATATATATGTATATATACATATATACACGCATATTTATATATATATATATATATATATACATATATACATATATACACGCATATTCATATATATATATGTATATATATATATATATATATATACAGATATATATATATATATATATATGCATATATATATATATATATATGTATATATATATGTAAACATATCTATATATATATATATATATATACATATATATATATATATATACATATATATATACATATATATGTATATAAAATATAAATATGCTGCAAGGGCATAACAACAATTAGAATAGTGCCAACGTATCCCTGCATGTCGTAAGAGGCGACTTAAAGGGGTGGGATGAGGGGCCTGTTTTTTATACTCCTGTGAGACATCGAAGAAGTGAAGCTAGGGGGAGAGTGACTGCTCCCTGCACTCTAGTTTTTGTGTGTCTGAATATGCATGGATGTTGTACGGTAGAGAGTAAAAGATGTGAGATTTGGAACTATGTTTAGGAATAGAAGTATGGGTATATTGGCTTTTTGTGAAACAAAAACAAAAAGGAAGGGTGAAGTGACTGGTAGAGTGTCTGGGATTGAATATGGAAGAGCAAGAGAGGTTTTGGCTTTATTGCTGAGTGAATGGATGACAGGTAAAGTAGTGGAATGGAAGGAGATATCATCTAGCTTTATGTGTGTAAGGGTTAGGTTGGGTAGGGAATGTTGGGGTTTTGTTGGGGCGTATGGGCCAGGTTGTGAGAAAATTGAAGAAGAGCGGAATAAGTTCTGGAATTAATTAACTAGGTGTGTAGAAGGACTGAGTAGAAGGAATAATGTAGTTGTTATTGGTGATTTAAATGCTAGAGTGGGCACTGGAGAGGTAGGTGTCATTGTAAAGTATGGCATACCAGGTAAAAATGAGAGTGGTGAGACACTGGTAGATATATGTGTTGAGCAAGAGATGGTGATAAGTAGTTTTGTCAAAGAGAAAGATAAAAACAGGAATACATAGGTAAGAGTGGCAAATGGAAGAGTGGTAGAAAAGGCTTTAATGGATTATGTGTTGATAACTAAAAGAATGTTTAGAACAATCTTCCAAACATTCTTTTAGTTATCAACACATAAAGACGTGCACGTGATTAGAGGTATGACTATCGGTATGTCTAATCCTTTTTTTAGTGGAAGATAAATTAGTTGTAGCAAAAGTGTGGGAGAATAGAGTGGGGGATATAAAAGGGAGCTAGTGAGGGTTCAAGAGTTAATAAAACCTGAGGTAAAAAGTGAATATCAAGAAAGGTTGAAAATGGCATATGACAGAGTGAATGTAAGAGAAACTGGTAATTTTGAGGAGGAATGGAGTTAGTAAAAGAAAATTTTGTTGGGATTCCAAGTGATGTGTGTGGCAAGAAATTTGTTGGAGGCAGGATGAGGAAGGGTAGTAAAGAGTGGAATGAAGGAGTGAAGGTAAAAGTGGAAGAGACAAAGAGGGCATTTGAAGAATGGCTGCAGAGTAATAGTGTGAAGAAGCATGAAAGATATATAGAAAAAATGTGGAAGTAAAGCGCAAAGTAACTGAGGAAAAAGGGGGGCTGACTTGGGTTGGGGTCAGGGATTGGGTTGTTCATATGAAGAAAATAAGAAAACGTTTTGGAAAGAAGTGAAGAGAGTAAGGAAGGCTGGTTCGAGAATTGAAGAGACAGTGAAAGATGGAAATGGAAGGTTATTAAAAGGAGAGGAAGCAAGGAAAAGGTGGGCAGAATATTTTGAAAGTTTACTGAATGTTGAGGATAATAGGGAGGCAGATATAAATGCTGTTGCAGGTGTTGAGGTGCCAATGATAGGAGATGAAAATGAGAGAGAGCTTACAAAAGAGGAAGTGAGGAGAGCAGTAGATGAAACGAAAGTAGTAAAAGGGCCTGGTATGGATGGTGTGAGAGCTGATATGTTGAAGGAATGGGGCGTGACTGTACTTAAATGGTTGATGAGGTTGTTTAATGTGTTTTATGTTGTCAATGGTACCAGTATTGTTGGTATGTGCATGTATTGCACCACTATATAAGGGTAAGGGAGATGTGCATGAGTGTTGTAATTCTAAGGTTATTAGTTTGTTGAGTGTGGTTTGAAAAGTGTATGGTAGAGTTCTGATTAATAGGATTAAGATTAAGGATAAAACAGAGAATGCAATCTTAGAAGTACAAGGTGGTTTTAGAAGAGGTAGGGGATGTATAAATCAGATTCTTACAGTTAGGCAGATATGGAGAAATATTTAGCAAAAGGAAAGAAGGAGTATGTTGTGTTTATGGAACTGAAGAAAGCGTATGATAGAGTTGATAGGGAAGTGATGTGGAATATGATGAGGTTATATGGAATTAGTGTAAGGTTGTTGCAAGCAGTGAAAAGTTTCTACAAAGGTAGTAAAGCGTGTGTTAGGATAGGAAATGAAGTGAGCAATTGGTTTCTGGTGAGAGTAGGGCTGAGAAGGGATGTGTGCTGTCGCCAAAGTTGTTTAACTTGTATGTTGGTGGAGCGATGAGAGAGGTGAATGTTCGAGTGCTTGGACGAGAATTGAAAATAGCAGACGAGAATGATCATGAATGGGAGGTAAATCAGTTGTTGTTTGCGGATGATAATGTACCGGTTGCAGACTCGGGAGAGAGGCTTGGCCAATTAGTGACAGAATTTGGAAGGGTATGTGAGAGAAGGAATTTGAGAGTTAATGTGGGTAAGAGTAAGGTTATTAGATGTACGAGAAGGGAAGGTGGTGTGCGGCTGAATGTCATGTTGAATGGAGAGTTACTTGAGGAGGTGGATCAGTTTAAGTACTTGTGGTCTGTTGTTGCAGCAAATTGTAGAGTGAAAGCAGATGTACGTCAGAGAGTGAATGAAGGATGTAAAGTGTTGGGGGCAGGGAAAGGAGTGGTGAAGAAGAGAGGGTTAGGCATGAATGTAAAGAGACTTCTGTATGAGAAACTGATCGTACCAACTGTGATGTATGGATCAGAGTTGAGGGTAATGAAAGTGACGGAGAGACACATATTGAATATGTTTGAGATGAAGTGTCTGTGGAGTATGGCTGTTATATCTCGAGTAAATAGGGTTAGGAACGAAATAGTGAGGGTGAGAACGGGTGTAAGAAATGAGAGAGCAACTAGAGTGGATATGAATGAGTTGAGGTGGCTTGGCCATGTTGAGATGATGGAAAATGGCTGTCTGCTAAAGAAGGTGATGAATACAAGAGTTGATGGGAGAAGTACAAGAGGAAGGCCAAAGTTTGGGTGGATGGATGGATTGAAGAAAGCTCTGGGTGATAGGGGGATAGATGTGAGAGAGGCAAGAGAGCGTGCTAGAAATAGGAATGAATGGCGAGCGATCGTGACGCAGTTCCGGTAGGCCCTGCTGCTTCCTCGGGTCGACTTGGATGACTGCGGAGGTAGCAACAGTCGGGGATTCAGTGTTATGAAGTTTCATCTGTGGTGAAAAACGGGGGAGGTGGGCTCTGGTACCCTAGCAGTACCAGCCAAACTCGGTTGAGTCCTTTGTCAGGCTGGGAGAAGCATAGAGAGGAAAGGCCCTCTTTTATCATTTGTTTGATGTCAGCTACTTCAAAAAATTCGGGGAGTCCCTTGGTGTGTATATATATATATATATATATATAAGTAAATGGTCTTTTGTTTATAGGGATCTTGAAGTGTACAAGAAAAGCAAACAAAAGCGGAATCCTCATTATTTTGGGGTACATTAATTACGCCTTCAGAAAACTGCACTTTTTATCATAAGGGCTAACAGATATGAACACTAGCACAAATTGATATACATTAATCGGCCAACTCATTCAGATTAAATTATTGGTCCACGAATAGAAAATAAAAAAAAAAAAAACGAAACAGCAGGAATTACAATACAGCTTCACGAGAAAAAAAAAAACAGATATAGGAATTGAAATAAAATGAAATTCACCTACGATATTAAAAGAAAAGGATTCATAGAGACTAGAAATGTAATTTTCGTTTAATCAAGTTGTAGACACGGTATTTACTCGATGAAGTTGAATTCGAGAATAAAAAAACTGATGGGCCATGGAGGGCTGAACGACTGATTGTCTACAGGGTTGAGGGACAGGAGTATTTCATGGGTTTAGAGGCAGAGGGAAAATACTGACCATATTTACATATGTTCATCGCCCAAGCTCCCTCAACATCCAAGCTGTGACCAGTAGTCGAGTACAGATATGACAAAACACTCTTGAACTCCACAAAATTGCTGGAAAAGGGTTTTCAACTGATGCTGGCAGTATTTGATGTGGAGAATGACATTGTAATTTTTGACCGTTGGTAAGCTGCCAAATCCAAGATGGCCGCCAATACATTAACATGCAAATAAGTTTTTTATTTACTTAGGATGATAATTATGATGTCTATACCTAGTTTTTAAGGGTCGGGAAATGCATTGTAAGTACTGAAATCATCGAATTTTAATGATATATGATCAAATTCTCTGCTTATTTATTCTACAATCTCTCTTTTCAGGTATCAATATGTGCGTCACTGACTTCTAGCCTCAAATAGGCCCAAAATGAGTGCCACTGATGCCTGCCCGCAAACAGGCCTAGTCTGCAAAAAAGAAATAGAGAGCCAGGATGATGCAGTGTGAGTTCGTGAAAAGTTTGCCAGTAGAATCAATGAAGAAAGGTGACTGTATTTATGTGACAGCTGGTTGCGTAGTTCATTCAAATTGTCGTAAGCGGTACATAAACCCACATAACATTATAAATTCATCAAACGAGAACATTAGTAAATCATTGTTCTGAAGAAGTGTGTGGTTATTCACTGAACCATTTCATTGGAAATCCAATTGCACTTTCTGTGGAACTAAAATTACATTTAACGCCTCAAATATCAGTTCTATGAAGACAGATATTTCTTTTTAAAACAATATTGCAGCTGACTGTACATACCACCACTCCTATGATGGGAACTTTCGATCCGGACGTGATATTTCCCATAGGTTTAAGGTGGAGCCAAA
Source organism: Palaemon carinicauda (assembly GCF_036898095.1). Classification (NCBI taxonomy): domain Eukaryota; kingdom Metazoa; phylum Arthropoda; class Malacostraca; order Decapoda; family Palaemonidae; genus Palaemon; species Palaemon carinicauda. The sequence continues at coordinate 33,606,187 of NC_090760.1, read as the reverse complement.
TACAAAGCAATGAAAATAAGGACTACCCAAAAATTAAGACCAAGATCAGGTCTTTTCGGAAATGTGCTCTTATCTTGAAGCTAATGATGAGGAACAATTGGCAGTGTCTGCCCTAAGGAATGAAATGAAAGAATATCTTTGTAGTGAAGATTCGTTTCCATACGACAATCAGTACCTTAAAAAAAATTGAGAGAACCTTAAGGGTAATCCATATTTATAATAAAAGGAGAAGGCCAAAATGATATTGTTACAAAAATGGAAACACGTTCTCACGTCCCTCGATCATATTTCATGTGTGGTAGGGACACTGATGAGGAATCTCAGAAGATAATAATTATCAAAACTGCTGCTAAATTAATCAAAAGTGATGAAAAAACAGAAGTTCCCTCTGTTACAGACCAATATCCAGGTACATATATGCTAACACTTAATATTGCTTTTAAGTATCTTCCAGACAGACTTCGCATAATACTAGATATTTTGTTTGTGGGGAAAGATGAGATAAAAAATCTTGCAGGGGTAGACAGGCAATCATTCAGACAGTGAGTACTCGAACTGTTCTATCCCCAATACAGATAGGCCTTCCCTTACAAATATATCATTTGTATTGTTTAAGGCTCCCTGCAGATAATTTGCATAAGATGAGATTTTTCTCATCATATAGAAAAGTTCTGAGATTTGAAAAGAATGCTGCTGATGCTGCTGGCGTAGATATTTTGCGTGAGGGTATTGATTCAGGAGATGTGACTGTTCTGTTTGCTGCTGAAAATGTTGATAATAATATTCTTTTAATCGATGTGGAGAACACAAGAATTGATATAGTGGACTATCGCTTTGCCAACCATGCCTGCCATAAGGTAGTGTTTAAACAAATAACGAAAAGCACAAAATGTGATCAAACATTAGATATTCTATAGGAGCTATCATTAAGCTTCAAACGGGAAACTCCAGACTTATCTGGTATGATCCATACAATTCATCATGACAACAAACACCTAGTCAGTCCTAAATTATGTATCTACCCTTGACTGACTTGTACTCAGGAGACAACTGCTGCCTTTTGTCCACACTAGAATGTATTCATAAGTAAGCAGTAAAACATGGTATCACACCAATAACAACATTTGACCAGCCCCTGTACTGGAAAGCAAGTTAGATCATTGTTGATGCACTTCAGAATAGCCATTTGAAGGAAATAGTTCTCTTGTTAGGTTGCTTTCACACTCTAATGAACTTGTTAAGTGCAATTGGATCCATCATGAATAGCACAGGCCTAAAAGACATTCTATAGGTGGTGTGTTTTGGAAAATTCAGTAGATAATACTATGACAGAGAAATCTGCACAGAGAGCTATCCGTGGTCATCTGCTTATACACAAATTACTGAGCCACATAATTGTTTTAGATCTAGGTAGTGACAGACCAGGGGTCACATCTTTGATTATCAAGTGCGAGGATGCTTACTCATCATTGTTGTCATATCAACCGTCCTTTGAGAGTTTTATGACATCAGATTCAGTGGTTAATATCAATCTTGAATTGGGAAAATGGAAGTCAGAAATTAGTGATAAGCCAAAGACAAGTCATCTGTGGCTTAATTATCAAACGTTGGGAGTTGCAAGAAGATTGATCATGGCAGATCGTACTGGATCTTGCTTATTACGTTTAGATGCTGTTTCTGAGTCTCTCCCAATATTTTCATCAGCTGGTCATTACAGTTATCTCAAGTCTGCTCATTTCTATGTCCAAGAGATGCAGTAATTAGAGCACAATAATCCAGACATGTTTTAGGAATTTTCCAATGGTCTTCATGTGATCCGTCATAGTGATTGGTACTAGGTAGGCTTTAGTTTTGATCTTGCTACTGAACAAATTTTTATGAGGGCACTAAAAACCTCAGGTGGACTAGCTCAGGGGAGTAGTATGACAGAATAACAGAGGTTATTGTGGACAAAGTCAGCTCCTATTACTGCAGAGTGTAACAAGGCACTGGGAATTAAGTGGCCTTTTCTACATTACCAGTGATCAACATGAAGACTTGACTAAAGCAAGGATGAGGAGGGATGCTTCAGATCTACAAAAGCTCAGGAACAAATTACTATCTGGTTCACCCTTTTCAGAAGACTCCTCGCTGCGGAATGTAGTCAGTGGTGAAGTTGCAAATTCTAATGTAAATGTTCTTGAATATGAGTCCATTGGAAAGAAAATATTTGAAAATATGATTGGGCAGTCTGCTTTCAGATACTCTTTTAAGAGAAAAGATAAAGTCATAACACTTGGTGAGGTTTCTGCAACCAAGGTTGCAGCAGATCAAAGTATTGATCCTGCCCTATTATTTCAAAGATTATTGGTAGTGGCAAAAATCGGTGAGCTATCACTGGAAGGTTTTTCGAGATATGAACTTAGCCCATTCCCCACAGCTCTTTTCGAGATTAGAAATGTATTTCGCAAGCTAGATAAACCACAGCTCATTCCTGCCATCTCAGACCAATTGAAAGAAGCAGGTGTAGATCCACCTCAATCCACTCTTCAGACAGAGTACTATCACCTTGATGGAGGGTCCTTGATACACGGAGTACCCTGTATGAAGGGAGATAGCTATGGCACAATAACTGAGTCATATGCAGATTTCACCATTCAAATATATGGGATGGTATCAGTACTTTTTGATAGCTATAATGGAGTTCCGTCAATCAAGAACCTCACTTCCGAAAGGCGTTTAGGGATGGAAGTTCATCCTGTTGTAAATGTTACAGCAGAGACTTCGTTCTCTGGCAGGAAGGAAGAATTTTTGGTCGAGGGATATCAACAAGCAAGACTTGATTGATTTGATCAGTAGTAAACTTAGGAAAAGAGGATGTGTTGTCATCAACTCACCTGGTAATACTGACATAAGTATTACTAAGACTGCATTTGAAGCATCACAATTCTACACCCCTACGCTGATTAGAGAAGACACATACTGATTCAATATGAAAAGACAGATAGCAAGGACCTATATTTCAGGTCAGATAATTTAACTGCCACACCATTTTACCACATCGGCAGTTTTAAGTGAGTTCTAGGATATAAACTATGCTCTGAGCTGCTTCTTATCCATGCTTTTACTGGATATAATAGTACATTGCGCATCTTTGATGTAGGTGAATGCTGCATTTCAAAAGTTAGTCAAAGGTAATTCTGCGTTGCAATCTTGTGCTGATCAATTCCTCTCTCCAAACTAAGAACAAAAAGTAATTGAAAACACTGGAGCCAAGGTAATGGCTGCACTTTTGGGTGGGAAGGAGGCAGAGTCACTGACGTCTTCGCGCCATAGTACCCTGGCAAAAAAAATTGTGTCCTCAAATTCTTTTGTAGCACTGGAACATCTACCCCCAAACAGAGTCTTCCCCAAAATTTCCTTCTCTTAGGGTTTATTACCAGATAATGGTGTGGCTTGGGAAAGAGAGTGACATGGTTATGTTGAACTCGGGTTATAAGATAAATGACTCCAAGTTAACATCAGTAATGTCAGATAAGATTGCAGCTCCAGAAAATCTGTTGAAGATAATGCATTGTAACTGCAAATCTGTCCGCTGATCATCGCAGTGTAGTTGTAGGCTGTATGGAAGATCGGTCTCAACTCTGGACCGTGAGTTTGAGCTGTTTACTGGGGAGGCCACTGCTGTGGTGGGGCACCACAGTGGGGGGCTGAGCAACCATATATACCTGCTTGTGGCCAATGTCAAATAGAAAATTGTGATAATGCATACAATTATGTCAAATTCAGGGAAGAGGAATTTGAGGAGTATCAATTAGAGTCTATGTATTAACGCTGCTAATGACATATGTATACACTTAATCAATAGTACGATTATCATTTTATCAAGTTTAGACTTTCAAGATTCTGGTAGCAACCCAACACACTAGTTTCATAAGTAATGTACTGTTAAGTGATTGCATGGGTCGCATATATCAATATTTAATATTATATGGTTAATTTAGGATATATCTGCATATCAGTGGCCATGATTGGATGCCATCTTATATTTCATTGTATGAGGATTAAAAGGATATTTGACTGTTTTCATTGTATTCTTCGTCCCAGAAATACTTAAATGTCATCGTAGAGTATATACCAAGAAAGTTAATTACACTTTTTAATTCATTGTCTTGAATTTCACAGTTTTGTATTAATTGCATTTTGGTAGATATTTAGTATGTCATTCTACATATCTCATAAATCCAGAAACAGTTGAAAACAATTTTCTATCAATTTTCTTAGGGTTAAACAATATTCATACTCGACTACAGGGAAGGGCAGGCAATGACTGCTGATAACTCAGTAGAGAGACCTATAAGCTCCCCTAAACCTCGCTATCATTAGCTCATAAGAATGGTGAGGTTGTAGTACCAAAAGAACTAATGAGTCTGGCAATCACCAGACATGGACATTAATAACAGGCAACTCTTTTAAAGATAGGGAACAGTTGGTGATTGGTCTCATATTTTAAGATTTAATAAGTTACTTGCTTGTATAAACATGATTGCAGCTGAAGGAAAAACTCTTTTCATTTAGTGTACTTAAGGTACAATGACTAAACCTCTATGATAATCAATGCTGCCCCTCAAGAACATGTTAAATTAAGTGACTTAAGTTTACGAATTGCGTTTTGGACAGTTGTACTAATATACAATTGCGGACCTTATTAGTTCGGCTAGAATATCTTTAAATCTGAATATATTTCCTATTGTTATTGGATTCTTGAAGACAAACTTGGAATTAGAAAAATAAAACTATAAACCGTTATTTGCTTTTGCAAGTTTATATTCAACATATTCATGATTAGATGTAAATTGTACAGACATTCATTTACTCCTTTGGGATATTGGCTATTGTGGCCTTTGGTCTATATCTAATATCTAGAAAAGGATATTAATAATCTTTGAAAAAATGTAATATGTAAATTTTACAAATAAGATATGATTTTATGAATGAGATATTATCATGGCACCTTTTCCTCTAGAATTTGATGTGCAGAAAGACGTTACCTTAAAAGAAACGTGTTCTGCATAAAATCACAGGAGCTAAAATGTCTATCATGATATTGAATCAAAATATACAGAAACTAAAGTTAATTATTAGATATCCACTAATTGAAGTTAATGGTTTGAAATTTTAAGGCTATTGGTCAAGGTAACAGGACTATATTAGCATCAACTTTGTTGAGCACGTAAAGTTTGAATTGCTTTCTCTAGACTATTTGACCTTGTTGCATTCCAGTTTTGAACTGGGGGATAAATGGTTTAGAATACGTAAAACAAGTAATGGCAACCCTAAAGACATGACTTGGACCCTGTTGCAGAGGTCGGACCTTGTATTTCATGAGAAAGGAAACCCTATTAAGCTTTGTGAAATATCATTTTGTGTATTTTGAATTTATCTTGAAATTTACATTTATGGAAAATTTCAAGAAAACCTCAAAGACTCCATTTATCAAAAGGGGTTGGTTAATTTTAGAGTTTACATATATATTTTCATTTTTTTTAAGCTCATCGTCATAGTCATTATCATCGTCATCATCATCATCTACTCCTATGCCTATTGGCGCAAAGGGCCTCGGTTAGATTTTGCCTGTGATCTCTATCTTGACTTTTAAATCAATACTTCGACATTCGTCAACTCTCGCTTCACACGTCATGGTCCTCAGCCATGTAGGCCTTGGTGTTCCATCACTTCTACTGCCTTGTGTATCCCAGCTAAACGTTTGGTAAAACTAATCTCTCTTGGGGAGTGCGAAGAGCATGGCCAAACCATCTCCATCTACCCCTCATCATGATCTAATCCACATATGGCACTCGAGTAATTTTTCTTATAGTTTCATTTTTAATCCTATCTTGCCATTTCACTCCGAAAATTGCTCTGAAGCCTTTATTTTCAAATCTCCAAAATCTGTTGGATATACTTTCATTGTCATACCACGACTCATATCCATACAGTAACACTGATCTCAATAAACTGATGTATAATTATATTACGTTGATAAATAAAAAAGAAGAGAACGTATTCTTGTTTTTCTCATGATGTATGGTGAAGGAAAAACTGATAGATGAGTGAGGTTCATCCGGATGTTTGTTTATTGTTATTGCTTATTCGGTATAATAGTGAATGGAGGTTTCTTAGTTTTTGTAAATACATCACTTTATTTGAAGAGCTTCTTTATTGCACAATTGGTGGATAGGATCTTCAAAGCACTTCACATTCTTCAAGAATCTTGAAGGACAAAGGTTGCTCTCTACTTTCACATAAAACTGGTATATTAGAGGAAGATCTGAAGGCTCCACTTCAAAGTCTCAGTGCATATTAGATCAAAAGATTTTAAAGTAGCTTTAAATCCCGATCTACATATTGGATTGCTATAATCTATTCTTGATAAGATTTGTGCTAAATAGATCACCAGGAAAATTTATTTCCTTACCCCATACATTGTATGAGGTAATTTCATCATTAGATTATGAGCATTATTACATTTAGATCTGATATACGATATACAGTAGGCCTATGTGCTTTCCATTTTAAGGGAGTATCATGTATTAGTCCTAGTCCTAGCCATTCACCTAATCTCGGAATTGGATTCAACCGTCACCCAGTGTGTGATTTACAACTTGGATTTATTATATCAACTATTCTTATAATACATCTTTCTTTTTTTTCTCTCTCTCTTTTTTTTTTTGCAAAGTTTGAAACAGACAGACGTACTGCAAACTTGAAATTTTCATGTGGAGACATTTAGGATGCTTTGCAAATGGTAAAGATTACTTAAAGAGTAGTATATTACTAAGATATCCGCATAAAGGTTACTTTGCGAATCTTGTGGCCTTAATCCAACTATATCATCAAATACTAATACAAATACCCCACTTAAGACACTACCACAATTAAGGTTGAAGGATTCGGAATAGATAATATCTATACAAGTTTGGAGAGTCCTTCCACGAAAAAGGTAATTAAAAGAAAAATGAAAAGGTGTCCTAACAGACATTATGATTAACGATTTTAGACACGACCATAATAATGGTTGACGAATCTGGAATAGATAATACCTATAAAAGTTTGGAGAATCCCTCCATGACAAAGGTAAGTAAAAGAAACTTTAAAGGGTGTCCTAGCAGACCATTATGAGTTGAGAACTTTAGAACTGAATACCACCAAGAAGCATCTTAGGCTAAACCTATTCAATATCAATATATATATATATATATATATATATATATATATATATATATATATATATATATATATATATATATATATATATATATGGATAAATATCAACACAACATCGTGTTCAAATAGAAATAAATTTCTACCTCATACTTGGGATCGAACGCTAGCCCCTTCTAATGAAAGGCCAGGTCGAAACCAACAATGCCACGAGAGCCCATAAAAGGAAATCTGAACCTGACACTAATCTAGCTGTCCGAGGATTTACCTGGTGAGACATCAGTCTCTTTACCAGCGAGTTTTACCAGATTTCCCCGGGCCACCACGTGACACAATTGGTAGTAATTCATTCAAATTACCCCTAATGAGTCAATATGGATAAATATAAACACAACATCGTGTTCAAATAGAAATAAATTTCTACCTCATACTTGGGATCGAACGCTAGCCCCTTCTAATGAAAGGCCAGGTCGAAACCAACCATGCCACGAGAGCCCATAAAAGGAAATCTGAACCTGACACTAATCTAGCTGTCCGAAGATTTACCTGGTGAGACATCAGTCTCTTTACCAGCGAGTTTTACCAGATTTCCCAGGGCCACCACGTGACACCATTGGTAGTAATTCATTCAAATTTCCCCTAATGAGTCAATATGGATAAATATCAACACAACATCGTGTTCAAATAGAAATAAATTTCTACCTCATACTTGGGATCGAACGCTAGCCCCTTCTAATGGAAGGCCAGGTCGAAACCAACCATGCCACGAGAGCCCATAAAAGGAAATCTGAACCTGACACTAATCTAGCTGTCCGAAGATTTACCTGGTGAGACATCAGTCTCTTTACCAGCGAGTTTACCAGATTTCCCCGGGCCACCACGTGACACAATTGGTAGTAATTCATTCAAATTACCTCTAATGAGTCAATATGGATAAATATCAACACAACATCGTGTTCAAATAGAAATAAATTTCTACCTCATACTTGGGATCGAACGCTAGCCCCTTCTAATGAAAGGCCAGGTCGAAACCAACCATGCCACGAGAGCCCATAAAAGGAAATCTGAACCTGACACTAATCTAGCTGTCCGAGGATTTACCTGGTGAGACATCAGTCTCTTTACCAGCATGGTTGGTTTCGACCTGGCCTTTCATTAGAAGGGGCTAGCAATCGATCCCAGGTATGAGGTAGAAATTTATTTCTATTTGAACACGATGTTGTGTTGATATTAATCCATATATATATATATATATATATATATATATATATATATATATATATATATATATATATATATATTTATATATATATATATATATATATAGACGACTGGTGAAATCTAACCGAGGCCCTTTGCGTCAATAGGCTTAGGAGGAGATGGTAAAAACGATGATGATGGCGATGATGATGACGATGATGAATATATATATATATATATATATATATATATATATATATATATATATATATATATATATATACATATATATATATATATATATATATATATATATATATATATATATATATATACACATGCATATATGTATATATATATATATATATATATATATATATATATATATATATATATATATATATATATATATATATATATATATATATATATATATATATATATATATATATATATATATATATATATATATATATATATATATATATATATATGTATGTATATATATATATATATATATATATATATATATATATATATATATATATATATATATATATATATATATATATATATATATATATATATATGCACACACACGCATATATATATATATATATATATATATATATATATATATATATATATATATATATATATATATATATGTGTGTGTGTGTGTGTGTGTGTGTGTGTTTTTTTTTTCAAAAAGGCCCTTAAAAGAAACACAGGAAATATGAATAAATCACACTATATTTCGGTCAATAAACATCGACCCTCTTCAGGATGTAAAGTAAAAAAGAGGGATACAGTGGAGAGTGACGGTTTATATATGAAAGCAAAATGGTGTGTTCAATTGTTCTATAGTTGTTATAATTGCTGAAAGGATTAGCCAAATTTAATTACATCCAGGTGCGTCTTCTTATTGTTGAGCCGCTTGGAGGAAGTCTTGACCTCTGATGCATGTCTGGTGGTCGGTCTCCGTGGATTATCTTCTTAATGATAGGGTTGAGAAGAGTATTGTCCACTGTGTCAGCTTTCCATTGGCCCCCAGATAGGTTCATTGTGTTTGATTGATTTATGATGGCTGATTCCAGGATTTTCCTTCTGTACGGACAGGTGCTCTTAAAAAGCAAAGACGACTCACTCCAGTTAATCTGGTGCCCTAAATCCCTAAGGTGGACGAAAATCCCCGAGTTTTCATAGCAATATCTAACAGATCTTTTGTGTTCGGATAATCTTTGAGATAGCGAACGGCCCGTTTGCCCAACGTACACTTTTTCACAATCCCCACATGGCACTTTGTAAACGCCGGATTCTGTCTCTTTTATTTTGATAAACATTAATAAGGGCGCTTCCTATGGTCTTTGGATATGAAAAAACAAAGGGGTTCTCAGTTTTGATATGATTTGTTATATTTTTAATACCTTCTATATATGGGAGTTTTATCTTATTT
>NC_090760.1:33583828-33586328 GCF_036898095.1 Palaemon carinicauda | reverse complement strand
GAGGTACTCTTTTTCAATACAAGAACATCAAAAAATATACATGGGCTTCACCATGTGGCAATTACAAAAATCAAATAGATTACATTTCCATTAATAGAGAAGGAGAACTCTGAGAAATGTAAGAAGTTAAAGAGGTGCAGATATTGGTAGTGATCACCAGCTCCTCATTGCCACAATGAAATTAAAACTAAAAGCACCCAACAGAAAGGTAGATAGAATAAAAATGTTTGATATAACTGAACTTTTAGAGGAAGAGCACAGAGAAACATTTGCAATTGAATAGAGGAATCTTGATGAAAATGACAAGGTAGAGTATACTAAGTACTCCAATATTGACTGTGAGATCAAAAGAAAAGTCATGAATGACTGGAGAGAATATTTACACAGTAAAGCGGATGAGGCTGACAAAGCTATGAATTCAGAAAATGGCTATTTGTAGTCTTGGAGACTTTAAACGACGAAGAGCAGACAATTAATGAAAAATGGTGTAATGTTAAGAACATATCTCACTCAGTTGGAAGTGAAGTCTTGGGACACGCAGTTACATGGAGAAATGATACTTGTGATACTATAAAGAAAGGAGACAAAAACACAAATCGATTGTTGAATATTTTCGAGAAAGTAAAGAAAATTACAAAGTAGGGCATGCTAAGTATTCCAGTATTGATAGTGAGGTCAAAAGAAAAGCTAGGAATGACTGGAGAGAATATTTAGACAGTAAAGCAGATGGGGATAACAAAGCTATGCATTCAGGAAGTGGCTACGGTGTAAAAATTGCTCATAGAATTATTAATGAAATCTCTATGGACGCAAAGAAGAAGAAGCATATACCCATCAAAAAGAGAGATGGCTCTGTTATAACAAGACATGAAGAAAGACAACGTTGGATGGAACACTTTAGAGAGGTTAGGAATAGGATATATGAAAGGGATAATTTGACTAATTTACCTGAAGCTGATGAACACCTTGATGTGTCCATGAATGAATTCAGTGTGTTTGAAGTAGAAGCTATCCTCAAAACACTAAAGAGATGGAAAGCCCTTGGATACGATGGAATAACTGCCGAGAAGATACTGGACAAAACTGAAGTGACTCCCAGACTACTTTCAAGATTATTTTGTAGAATGTAGCATGAAGAGGGAAAACCTGATGAATGGGACTTAGGAGTGTTGGTGAAAATGGCAAAAAAGGAGACCTGACTGATTGCAGTAATTACAGAGGCATAACACTTACGTCAGTTGCTATATAAATGTAAAATATGCTTATTCTAAAATGACTGGAGATAAAGATTGATGTAAAGCTGAGAGATGAACAAGCAGGTTTTAGAGAAGGTAGAAGTTAAACAGACCAAATTTTTATTTTGAGACATATTGTTCAGCAATGCGTAAAATATAGAAATTCACTTATGATGGCATTTGTGGACTATGAAAAAGATTTTGATATTTTGCACAGGCTAATTTTATGTAGAGTCCTGCATTATTATGGAATTCCTATTGAATATGTAAATTTGATTAAGTCTGTCCATGAGCATAGCAAGTGCAAAGTTAATGTTAATGGAGTCTTATCAAAGTAATTTCCAGTGAAGAGCGGAGTACTCCAAGGGAATGACCTTTCACCGATGTTGTTTATCCTCTTCATGGATTTTGTAATGCGTAGAACAGTCAGATATGGTGGAGAAGGATTGGACTGGATTGGTGATAGGAATTTAGCAGACCTAGAGTATGCTGATGAAGCTATCCTTCTTAGCAGAACACCAGAGGATTTGCAATGCTTGCTTACCAGAATGCTTGAAATGTCACACGAGGTTGCGCTGAAGATTAATAGAAAAAAGGCAGAGACGATGAGAACGGAGTATGCAATGGAATATGAAATATCATTGGAAGGAGATAGGATTTACGAGTTAGAATCATTTAAGTATTTAGGAACTACTATATGATCGCCAATACAGGTTATTTACAATTAAAGTTCAGTGAGAGATTGAGAAAAGAAAATCAGCCAATGGTTTGGGAATCAAATCGTCGGAGATTACTTATAAAAATCAGACTATGAATCATCTTAGTTAGATTGCTGTTACTCTCTGGACACGATTCATAGTATGACAATGAAATAATCTCCAATAGATTTAGTATATTCGAGAACAAAGCCCTCAGAAGGATATTGGAAATTAAGTGTCAGGAAAGGATTATAAATGAAACTATAAGAGAGATTACTCAAGTGCCATATGTGGATGATATCACGATGAGGGGTAGATGGAGATGGTTTGTGGGATACTCTTCGAAAATCCCAAAGAGAGATTAGTTCACCAAACGTTCAGCTTGGCTCCACAAGGAACTAGAAGAGTTGGAAGATCCAGAACTACATGGCTGAGGACTATGAAGCGAGAAGTAGTAGATGATGAATGGTGAAGTATTGAATTAAAAGCTCAAGATAGAGACGACTGGCAAAATCTAATCGAGGTCCTTTGCGTTAATAGGAGTAGGAGGAGATGATGATGATATAT
>NC_090760.1:33566328-33571328 GCF_036898095.1 Palaemon carinicauda | reverse complement strand
CACATTCCATTGGAGTACTCCACTGTTTACTGGAAATTCATTTGAAACGACTCCACTAACATTAACTTTGCACCCACTATGCTCTTGAAAAGACCTGATCAAATTTACATATTTAAGCCCTACATAATAATGCAGGGCTTCCAACAAGTTTGGCAGGCACACACTATCAAAGGATTTTTCATAGTCCACACATGCCATCAAAAGTGAATTTCTACATTCTAGACATTGCTGTACTACATGTCATAAAAGGAAAATTTGGTCAGTACAACATCTAATTTTCTATATACTGCTTATTCGTTTCAGCTTGTCATCAATCTTTCTCTCGTCTCTTCAGAGTGAACAAACCATATATTTTCATGAGAGCTGACGTAAGTGTGATGCCTGTTTAATTGTTTCAGTCAGTCAGATCTTTTTTTTTTTTTTTATTGCCATTCTCACCAACACTCCGAGCTCCCATTCATCGGGTTTTGTCTCTTCACGCCACATTCTATAAAATAATCTTTTAAGTATTCTGGGAGTTACTTCATTTTCGGCTAATATCATCTCAGCAGTTATTGCATAGTATCCATGGGCTTTCCGCCTCTTCAGTTTTTTAATTGTATCTTGGAATCAAACACACTGAATTAATTATTGGGCACATCAAGGTCTTCCTCAACTTCAGGTATATCAATAAATTATTCCCTTCATATCTCCTATTCATGACCTCACTAAAGTGTTCCATCCAACGTTGCCTTTCCTCAACTTACGGTTTTATAACATATCCATCTCTCTTTTTGTTGGGTATATGCTTCTTCTTTGTCCGGGTAGAGATTTCATTAGTAATTTTGTGAGCAATTCTTACGTCGTAGCCACTCCCTATATTCATAGCTTCGTCAGACTCATCTCATATCCTATCCAAATATTGTCTCCAGTCATTCCTGGCATTTCGTTTGACCTCAGCATCAATACTTCAATATTCAGCATGCTCTACCTTGTAATTTTCATTACTTCCTCGAAAAATTTCTTTAATATATTTCTGTCTTTAGCTCCTTGTTATAGTATCCCGAGTATCATTTGATATCCATGCTTATCTCCTTGTAACTGCATGTTCCAAAACTTCCCTTCCAATTGACTGATATATGTTCCTGACTGGTATATGTTCTTAATATCCCACTATTCTTCGATAATTAACTGCTCTTTGTCTCGTAAGATCTCTAAGACCGAAAATCGAATCCTACATTCAATTACAAAGGTTTCTCTCTGGTCATCTTCTAGAAGCTTGGTTGTATCAAACCTAGGTATTCTATCAACATTTCTGTTGGGTGCTTTCAGTTTTAATTTCTTGTGGCAATGTGGAGTTGGTGATCACAACCAATAGCGACACCTCTATAGCTTCTTACATTTCTGAAAGTCCTCCTTCTCCCTTTATTAATGACAATGTGATATATTTGATTTTTGTGAATACCACATGGCGAAGTGTGTGTATGTGTCTGTGCGTGTGTGCACAAACGTACCCTGAACTAATCTCCTCTTGAATAAGGCAATGCCACAAAATAGAAAGTATTTGGACCGTTGTTGAACCCCAGATAGAAGAGGCATCTTCCCTTTTGGTTGAACCAAGCTGAAGAAATATATTGTCATTCGTTGTTCTCTAAAATGTTAGCATTTGTTGCTTATACGTAGACTAATTTCCGACAGTAGAATTTAATCATAAGAAAGATAATAAATAATGGTAATGATATAGCATGATAAGCATGGTCATGAAATATAAGCTTTACATCACCACGCTGGCCAGTGCGGATTTTTGATAGTGGAAGATTTTCGTCTGATCACTAGAGCAAACCAACTTAGTATGGGTGGATCTCACTAGTACAGCTTTGATGATCATGTCGGTAAAAAACCCTTTAATTGCGTTAATGTATATATCAGGGTGGAATGTTTTTACCCTTTTTTTGAAGTCAAAATGCAATTGTTGAAAAATTATGTATCCATGAGATGAAAATTATACAGTAGTAAAATATCACATTTCTAAAAAACGATTTTTTACTCACCGATGAGATTAAACATTATAAAATGCATGAAAAGTATATTAGAAATTTGTCTATAAAACATATGTATAATATAGCAATATTGATAAATGATTGTTTTCCATTAGATAATATATTCTACCTCCCCTTAGTAGCCATTTCTAACAAGATATTCATAAAATCTAGCCTTTTTGAAATATTTTTTTATTTATAAAAGGGATAAAGTTGCATTTGATAGATAAAAGATATAATGCATGGTATTACAAATGAATGTATAAAAGGCCTCAGTTGTATAGCTTAACTTTCACTTCCTTCCCAGTTATGCTTCATGTTGCAAAAGGTATCTACATGGCATCTAGTATGTGTCACACCATACAGTACATGTTTCCTCTGGTCTAACTTTCAGTCAGTGTCCTATTTTATCAGCACCCCGCCAAGATTGCTCCCAACCTCTGATTGGATGGAATATTTGAGAAAGCATGGCCTTCCATGAAACAAGACTTGCAAGTATACATCTCATATTTGCGACACGAGAGAGTTTAGGTAAGAACTGTCTACCAACACATAGTGATGTAATGTGATACTATTTATATGAAGGGTAAAATATGAAGAATTATTATAAAGAACAAACATATTGTATAAATTTCTTAGTCTAAAATATAATAATTTCCTTATGTTTGCTGGTTATTGTTCGCATTTTGCTTTTACCGTTTTGATTCTCTATACTACTTTCATTTGATAAGGGAATAGAACATAAAAGTAGATTTTATATGATATACGTTTAGATATATTGATATAGCTGACTGTAATAGAATTGGGGGCTTGTTAAAGTTCTGAATTGATATCTTATTTAAAATTTCAAGAATATTCATAAATTAAACTTATGGCAATCTCTAAAAAAAAAAAAAAAAAAAAAAAAAAAAAAAAAAAAAAAAAAAATTACTATATCTTAGACTAATGGAAATATTTACTATATATTATTACAATGTCCATAAAATACTGGTAGTTCACATATTAATAACAATTTATAAAAATTTGTTACATTACACAGGGCTTATATTTATGTCACTATGATATGATACTCGGATGATGACGAAGCTCAGTATTTCCAGGACATAGTTTCAAATGTAAAAGATGATCATCAAGGACACAGCTTCTGATGACATTCAATATCCTAAGGTCTCCCCATTTCTCTTTTAAAATTAGTAGCGTTGCAAATGGGTCACAAAAGGTGTCACAGAAAAGTATTCACAAAATGCACTCATTGACAGATGAAACCAGTCTCTGCTCCTAACGCTCTTTATATATATCCGAGACCCATTTTCTTCATGACTCACAAAAATTCCTGAGGAAAATCTGCCGGTAACTTTTGTTTTAGAATGTAACAATACCCTTATTTTTAAGATCATTACAATTTCTAATTTTTAATCTTATTAACATTTGATATTTCAAAAGAAATCTTTTTTTTCACAGGTCTTGGCATAAAAATAGATAAATTTGATATATATCATAACACACTGCATATGAGTGGATTCCCCAGCAACATGTGTTTATCTTGCTGTAACATAATTGATGATTATGAGGTGTCAGTATGGATTAGTGTGATAAACTGATTTGCAGAAATACCTTAAATGGTGTAAAACCATCATAGTAGGGTTTATTTCAAGCTTATTATAAAAAGTCAGAATTGTAAACAAGTTAAGCGCTGGTTCTTGAGAATGATTTAAATAAGAGTTAATAAAGACAAATACTATTGCATAAGAATTCCTAGCACACTAAGTTGCCTTTCTTTTTAGTCCTTAAGTAAATGATAGAGTCTACGATCCTAAATCTCGTTCATTGCAATAAAAGTAAATTAACGGACATTTTGGAAGTTATAAATTGAGTTCTGATTAACTATCGTTTATTGTTGTTTTTTTTATATATATAATAAACTCATGGTAGAAAAATCTAATATCGTTGGCACTTAGTGCCATTATTTACTGCATCAAGCATTGTTACGAAGTTCCTCTCACAACATTAATCTATTCTCTTTTCTTTATATTAATAAGGATTTTCTTTTTATATGTAAGAGTGAGCAAAACCACACCTATACCAGCATGACACTTGAAATTATATATTTTCTTCTTGTGATTATTTCAGGTCATAACAATAATGCGTTTCAACCTGTTTAAATCTTTCGTGTAGCTAATAGCGGCATCAAATGTCACGGAGTTTTACGATTGTCAAATAAGTTAATGTGATTTAGTCTTTGTGTTCAGATTAATTCATTATGTACTTTTCATTCACTACTTCTGATTTGTTTATTTCTTTTTATACTAATGCAACCTCTCTATTTTGTTCTTATGAGCAAGACAATCGGTGAAATCGCATCTCGCTTGAATAAAACCCAGCTGCAAAGGACATGGACACGACTTTCCACTTCACCAGGATGGCTGGCAGATTGACCATTTCATGGCCAAATCCTAATATAAACTATAAAAACTTAAAAAAAAAAAAAACAAGACTAAGCGAAATAAGATTTAATAGTGTGCCTGGGCATACCCTCAAGCAAAAGAACTCTACCCAATCTTACAAAATTATTTGAATACTCCAATAATTCAATAAAAGATTGTGTTATTTTTTTCATCACCTGTTTCTGTATTTTGGATTCTTGATTTTTTTACTATATTGTTTGTTTCTGGTGAATCCAAAAGTCTCCTAGTGTCAAATATATATGAGAATTATGAAATACAAATGTGGTGGAAAAAGTATTAGGGTTTGTAAATGTACTGTATCTAAATATTATTACAGGTCAAAAACTGATAAAACCCTTGGAAACATGAAAACCGTCTTTCAAGAATGATTTTTGATTAACTGAGAAGTAAACAACGCTTTCCCGCCATTCACCCTAATCACCCCTTCAAATTTACATTTAGGCTATTAGGCAAGTATGAAGACCTTAAAAATTGTGACAAGTTCGTGGCAACTCAGCCCCGACGACTCAGGACATCT
>NC_090760.1:33543828-33558828 GCF_036898095.1 Palaemon carinicauda | reverse complement strand
GGACTTGTACAAACTCATCTACGAGACGACTCTCGCTCAGCTAGCTCCTCCTGCCTTTGTCCTCGGAAATCCGCAAAAAGATAAAATCTAACATTAGGGTTTTAAAAAACCTTCTAAAATACAAGGCACATATAAGAATTGCATATTTTCTCCCAAACATAATGGAATACCATTATAAAAATTACATAAGCACTCGTTCATATCTCTTATGGATCATATAACACTCTTAAATAGCTTACGTAAAACTTCGTAACAAAAACGTGAAATGAAAAGTTAATTCTTAAAAAAATAATTTATATTTACATATGCTCACTTGAATAAAAAATACAATGAAATTAATGACGGAAGTCTTACATAATTTGCATACCAATTTTATGTCTACATGAGAGGAACTCATCTAAAGAGCTGGCTATTCACATCCTCAATGCATATATGAACTTAGATAAAATACATCATTAACTTATTTACTCTACACTAGACTAGCTTTGTAAGAATATATATATATATATATATATATATATATATATATATATATATATATATATACATATATATATATATATATATATATACACATATATATATATATATATATATATATATATATACATATATATACACACACACACACACACACATATATATATATATATATATATATATATAGATATAGATATTATGCATATATATATATATATATATATATATATATATGTGTGTGTGTGTGTGTGTGTATATACAGTACATATATATAAGTATATATATATATATATATATACACATGCATATATATATTTATATATATATATATATATATATATATATATCCAGTATGTATATATATTAATATATATATATATATATATATATATATATATATATATATATATATATAGATAGATAGATAGATATATCGAGTAAATAGAACCATAAACTCACTATCGTTTTTTCTGATGTTCTCATATTAACCCCCATTGTTTACTATATATCGATTTCTCTGGCTTTTTGCCCTAATGCAATCACATTCTTCCCCACTTCTCACAGATTGAGTTAGATAGAAGCAAATAACGTTAATTAATACTCCAGCAGAGTATTTTTCCTGTTTGCTCTATACGATGGAAGCTTCCTTAAAGGTTAAAGGTGTCTGGTTTCAGTTCCGGTTCCATCAGAATAGATGCTCACCAGAACGTCAGCCGGGCAAGCCCAACCCCCCACTGTGGTGTCCTACCACAGCAGTAGCCTCCCCAGTAAACAGCTTAAACTCACGGCCCTGGGTGGGGATCGATCTCTTGCCACGTGAATGCAAGGCAAACACGTTACCACTCTACTAGCCAGGAGGCTCAACATTCTTTTTTATGAAGGCAGGGTTGTTTTCGGATTATAATAAGCATAATATTATCCGCGTGTCTGTAAAACTCAGCCCAAAACACATTTTAAAAATCTTAAAACTAGATCGTCTTAACATAAGGATATTAATGAATTATATTTTACGCAATGAAATCTTCCGCTTTTACTCGGGACCAACAAATGTATTTTTCAAGATCTACAGTAGACTTTAAACTATAGAGACTCCTTTCAAATATCTATAAACACATCATGGTGAATCTACATTGTATATCTAGAGAGAGAGAGAGAGAGAGAGAGAGAGAGAGAGAGAGAGACTGGATGACGCTGATGAAATGTGCTAGCAAATGAGAAACACTCCTATTTAGTTAGTGACAAAGAGAGGAAAAACTATCAATTATTTAAGAAAGGGATGAGAGAGAGAGAGAGAGAGAGAGAGAGAGAGAGAGAGAGAGAGAGAGAGACTATTAAGAAGTATATAACAGACAGGAAAATAGCGAGGGTGTCTATAAATTAAGTCCCGCGCAGAGAGAAAGACATAGATCGAGAAGCCTACAAGTGTGTGCATACATAAGGGCGTAGGAGTAGGTGGTGCTGGGGTGCAATAGCCCCCCTCCCTTCTTTGCAGAATATTCACTTCTCTTTCTTTTACATTTGAAACGAATAAAGATTATTAGATTGCATAAATTTAGTAACTCATTCTTCATAAGAGTTATCATTCAATAGCAATTTCTCGAAAAGAAGGTTTTTATTAACATGCATTTCCATGTTAAAATAAGGAATTATTCTACTTGTATGTATGTGTGTATATATGTATGTAAGTATATATATATATATATATATATATATATATATATCGCATATTAATACATATTTGAATAAAATTATACATAAAATGTGTATATATTCATAATCATACATATAAGTGTATACTTGCGTGTTTGTATATATATATATATATATATATATATATATATATATATACATATAAATTATATATATATATATATATATATATATATATCAAAAAAATTTCTTAGCTCGTGATTGTACTTAATTGCCTTCCTTTTCCTGCTTCATTTGCAATCTCTAGAGAACCATTCTGTTATCTTTTAGTCCATATATCATCCCTCTGTCTCATTATATTTCCTACAGACGTCCATTTCTTTTTCTTGCATGTTATAATATCATATACGTTAGTTTACTCTCGTATCCATGTTGCCCTTTTTCTGTTTTTTAGTATTAATCCTATCAATATTATTACCGTATCTTTTTGAGTTGCACCAAGCTCATGTGCTTGGGCTTTAGTAAGGGTCTAGGTTATGGATGCATAAATTAATACTGGTTGGACCACCTGCTTGTCTTCGTTTTTATTTCGGCCTCATGTTCTGACGAAACCCTTACTGTCTGTCATAGGTATGTATATTCATTATGTCTTTAGAGGCTCATCCAGAAAATGGGAAATGCTTTTTAACCATGCATATAGGATATAGTAAATCACAATCAGATTAATCACTGCTGGGTAGTGAAATAGAAAGTGTGAACCTGGAGGAAAATTTGGGTATTTTTATCAGTAAGGATTTGAAGTTCACCAAACAGGGCATAAAAGCTGAGAAGAAAGCACAAAACTAACAGGTTACATGAAGAAAGTATTCAGAGACACTGTACTACAGCTGTACACATCACTAGTAAGACCCCATCTAGAACACAGAGTCCAATTCTGGGCTCCAAGTATTCAGAAGGATATAGATAGACTGGAAGCAGTACATGCTAGGGCCACTAAGCTAGTTCCAACACCAAGGCCATTTAGATTTAGATGGAGGATGGAACGTTTCTATTATTAGTTCAAGAGACTGATAATCATATGTTATTGAATATTTTTTTTAGTCATTACATTCCAGTTTTGTAATGCGTGAGCATACAGATGCTCATTATTGACGTGTGAATGTTGGTGGTGGTCGATAGAGGTGTAAACCATGTCAACTGTCAAAGTGTCCATTGTCTAGCTGGTGAGTGTTGTGCACTTTAAGGAGGTTCGTGTTTTTTTTTTTGGAGAGAAGCGCACCGTAAATACCTGATACCCATTAGATTTTTCGTGTAAGAAATGTATAATAATTACTGTTATCAGTGGTAGCATTAACACAGCTACATGTCACTAGCATTTGAGTTTTAAGAGGAGTGAACAGTTGCACTTCTCTCCAATAACACACGAACCTCCTTAACGTGCACAAACTTCACCATCTAAATACTGGACATGTTGACAGATGACATGGTTTAAAACACCACCGACCAGCACCAAAGTATACTTGTCATTAGTGAGCATCGGTATGCGCACGCATAAAATTGGGAAGTTACGACAAAAGAATGTTCACTAACATATGAATAATTATTAGTAAATTGAACTATTAATACATTGAAAGAGAATCTAATGCTTTCCAACTGTGGCAAGTGTAATGTGATGCACATAGGTTATAGTAACCTACAATCAGATTACTCACTTCTGGGCAATTAAATAGAAAGTGTGAACCAGGAGGAAGATCTCGGCATCATGATCAGCAATGATTTGAAGTTCACCAAACTGAGCATAAAATCTGAAAAGAAAGCACAAAAACTAATATGTTACATAAAGAGAGAGTTCAACGACACTGTACTACTGTTGTACACATCACTAATAAAACCCCATCTCGAACACGGAATCTAATTTAGGGCTCCAAGTATTCAGAAGGATATAGATAGACTGGAAACAGTACATGTCAGGGCCACCAAATTAGTTCCAAAACTAGGACAATTTGGATTTAGACGGAGGATGAAACGTTTGAACCTATTTGACCTAGAAACTCGACTACTAAGGGTTATAGTTAATAAAAGCATTAACAATTCTGGAAGCAATAACAAATATAGATTACTACAATCAATTTATGCTTAGTACAAATCAGTTCAGGGGTAACGGATAAAAATTTAAAACTAGAATTTATAAGATACAACATTGCTTATTGTGGCAATTACTTCACATAAAAAAATGCTGAATACTAGGAATAGACTTTCAACGGATGTAGTCAACTGTTACACAGTAAAGAATAAGTTAGATAGGATCATATGAACTTTCTAAATGGTTAAACTAAAGCGCTCTACCAAAGAGCAAATGGACTCTCAGTGGATGGTATAAAAATTCTTTGAGACATCTTAAATCCTTTTAACTCTCTCTCTCTCTCTCTCTCTCTCTCTCTCTCTCTCTCTCTCTCTCTCTCTCTCTCTCTCTCTCTCTCTCTCTCTCTCAAAAGAAAATAAAAGGACTCGGTAAGTCTAAGGCTTCACGTCCGGATGATATTCATCCAAGAGATATTATAGAACTAGAAGAAGAGATAACCACACACTTTTACAAAATGTTCTGAATGAAAGGCATCACAAGGATGGAAACTAGGCAATGTTCCTCCAATTCATATGAAGGAACCAAACTAAAATTCTGGCAACTACTCACCTTTGTGTCTAGCTTCAGTGCTTTGCAGAATTTTTTAATCAATTATATAGATTCAGTAGTAGAACCTATAGAGAAAAACAATCTTCCGATAGACAACCAAGATGGATTTAGACAAAAGAGATCATGTGTGACAAATCTGTTAAAATTTTTCCACAACATGTTTAGCATTTATAACCAAAGCAGGGTGATAGACATTATATTCCTATATTTTCCAAAGACTTTTGACAAAGTTCCTCATAAAAAAATAATGGTCAAAATTAGAGCACTAGGCATCATTGACAAGCCAGCTGAATGGATCGAAGATTGGCTAACAAACAGAAAAAAGAGAGTTGTATTCAATGAAGAAGCTTTGGCGTGGGGATTCGTTATAAGCAGAGTACCTCAAGGATGAGTCCTTGGCCCATTACTACTTGTGATATAGATCAACGACATAGATTTAGGATTAACTAGTAGAATAGGCAAATTTGCCGACGATACTAAACTAGGCATAAATACTGCGAACTCAAAAGAGGTAGAAGCCTTAAGAAAGGATCCAATGTAGGTAGGAAATTGGTCCAGAAAAGGATAAATGCCTTTAAAGAGTGGGAAATGTAAAATCATGCAAATAGCTTATAGTAACTCACAATCAGATTACTCACTGCTGGGTAATGAAATAGAAAGTGTGGACCAGGAGGAAGATCTCGGTGTGGAGGATTAATTTTTGCTTTATTTTTATTTATTTTTTTGTTGTTTGCCAAATCCAGAGAGAGAGAGAGAGAGAGAGAGAGAGAGAGAGAGAGAGAGAGAGAGAGATTGTGATTGTGTGTGTCAGTGAGTGAGAGGTAGTTAGTGTATCGATTGTTTGTTGTGAGAAAGACAGTTGGTGTAACTGAGGTTGTTTGTTTATGTTTTTAGCTAGGTTAGGACAGTGGAAAATGTCTTGGGCGAATGCTTCTTTTGATTTGACTGCAGCTAGAGGCAGTTGTGTGTATGAATAGTGGATTATCATTTTTATTCTTTTACCAGCGTGGAAGTGTTTATTTCAGCAGCTGTAATTCCTCCTTTGGACTCCTTTTGAAGACTGCTTGTATGCGGATTTATGATTTTTTACCCTGCTAGTATTTGGACTCGGAACTGACTGCTCTTTTGAATTTGGATACAATCGGTAACGACTTTGCCTGTTTGGAGGAATTTTCTCTGAATGATGATGATGATGATAACGATGATGACGACACATTAACTGCCAAAAGTCTGATTTTCCATAGATTGCTTCACTCGCCACTTAATAAAAGCGCTCTGTGTAGTGGGAAAGGTTACCGTTTTATCACCGAGCTGTGTCAGTGTGCCATTAATTAAGACTGTTCTGCTCATTTGGACGAGTGTCTGTCTCCTTATATATATATATACTTATCACATAATGGTTGTGGTCTATCTTAGTTTTATGTTTTGTGGTTTTTTTTTTATTCATTTTACATGTGGCTGTTTTTCTATGTTGAATGTTACCTTTAGGGTTTGATCAATGTTGTTTGTTATAATTGTAGTTTTAAGAATTATGGTTTAATGATAAATTATGTTATTAGTTTATTTGAATGTTGATTATTGTATTAAGTGTTTTTAGTTTATAAGGAATATAGTAATCAGGTTATGTTTTGTTTTTATTTCCCCTCTGTCTAAGAGTCCAGTTGATAACGTAAGGGGAAAGTTTGTGCTAGAGTGATTCAAGGGTGTAGGAGTTATTCTTGTGACATCACGCCACATCAGTATTATAATTAGCAAGAATTTAAAGTTCACCAAAAAGAGCATAAAAGCTGAAAAGAAAGCACAAAAACTAATAGGTTACATAAAGAGAAAATTCAAATACAGAAACTAAGACACTATACTACAGCTGGACACATCACTACTAAGACCCCATCTAGAACACGGGGTTCAATTCTTGGCTCCAAATATTCAGAAGCATATAGATACAATGGAAGCAGTACGAGCTATGGCCACCGAACTAGTTACAACACTATGGAAATTTGGATACAGACATAGGATGGACCGTTTTAACTTATTTGATCTACAAACTCGATGACTAAGGGGATACTTAATAGAGGGCTTCAACATTCTAATAGGTTACAGAAAGAGAAAATTCAAATACAGAAACTAAGACACTATACTACAGCTTTACACATCATTGGTAAGGTCCCATCTAGAACACGGAGTCCAATTCTGTGCTCCAAGTATTCAGAAGGATACAGATAGACTGGAAGCAGTGCAAGCTAAGACCACCAAACTAGTTCCAACACCAGGGCAATTGGATATTGGCGGAGGATCGACCGTTTGAACTTATTTAATCTACAAACTCGACGAGTATGAGGACAGTTAATAGAGGCTTTAAAAATTCTTAAAGGAATAACAAATGTAGATTACAACAATTTATTCACACAGAGAACAAATCCAGTGCAGAGGTTACGGATACAAAGTTAAATTGTAAAGATACAACAGCACTTAAAATGGGAATTTCTTTTACATACAAAACAGCAAATACATGGAATAGACTTCCAGCGGATGTAGTAGCAGTAACACGGTCAACGAGTTCAAGAATAAGTTAGACGAACTTTTTAAATGATAGATCTAAATCGGTTTACCAAAGAGCAAATGGAATCTCCGCGGATGGACTAAAAATCTTTGAGACATCCAAAATCCTCTCTCTCTCTCTCTCTCTCTCTCTCTCTCTCTCTCTCTCTCTCTGTGTTCCAAGTATTTAGAAAAATAGACAGGAAGTAGTGCAAACAAAGACCACCAAAGTAGTTCCAGCACTAAGACAATTTGGATATAGACGGAGGATGAAACGTTTGAACTCATTTGATCTACATACTTGTCGACTAAAGCTCATAGAGGTATTCAATATTGTTAAAGGAGTCTCAAATATACACTTCATGCTCAGCACAAACTAGTACAAGTGTAACGGATACAAACTGGAATGTAAAAGTTATAACACAACTCAATATGGTAATTTCTTTACATACAAAAGAGCAAATACATGGAGCAGACTTCCAGCGGATGTAGTGGACAGTAACACGGTAAACGAATTCAAGAATAAGTTTGACAAGATCATAAAAATCTCTAAACGTTTAAACTAATTCGCTCAACCCAGGAGCAAATGGAATCTCCGCTAATGGACTAAAAAGTTTTGGGACATCGAAAATCCTAATAACTCATTATAGATCTCTCTCTCTCTCTCTCTCTCTCTCTCTCTCTCTCTCTCTCTCTGTATGCGGTCATATATTCCTTCGTGCTTCTCTCTCTTTTTCTCTCACTTATTCTCTGTCTCTCCTCTCTCTCATCGTATGCGACATATTTCTTCATCGTACATCTCTACCTTTCTCTCTCACTCTTTCGCTACCTCTTCTCTCTCTAATTGTAAGTGATTCACTCCATCAGAGTTCTCTCTCTCTCTCTCTCTCTCTCTCTCTCTCTCTCTCGTCTTTAATGAAACATAATTGTTCATAGCCCCTCTCTCATTCGATGGATATAACATAATTCTTCATAGTTCTCTATCGATTTATCTCTTTATTGTATCTGATATATTTCTTTATAGCACCTATCTCTCCTTCTGTCTAAATATGTATGAAACAATTTAAATATTACTCTCTCTCTCTCTCTCTCTCTCTCTCTCTCTCTCTCTCTCTCTATTAAAATTGAAGTAATACTTCATTTCTTACCTCTATCTCTCAATGATTTTGAAGTAATTCTTCAGAGTTCTCTCTCTCTCTCTCTCTCTCTCTCTCTCTCTCTCTCTCTCTCTCATTAAGTATTTCATCATATTACTTTAACAAGGTCTAATCAATGAGGAGAGTATTATGTATGTAACTTGGAAGTTATATACATGTCTTATGTAACAACAAAGCTTACTTAACATCATAGTTTTACAGATATTTAGTAACGTCATTGTAATATATATGTTTTTAAAACGGTAAAAATCCTGGAATAAATGTTGCCAGACAATTGCCGTTTAAAATTAAAATCTTTAACAGTGCAGATATATAGAACGCCTCACTGCTAATGAGAAAAAAATACAAGATTCGTCTTTCTTATAGCAACTAAGAATACAAAAATGGACGAAGAGAATAAAACACAAATGCTAGTAAAACCACAGCATTAAAAGTAAGTGAAACTTTGGTTCAAATGACATATCTTTGTTATTGGGTAACATACCCCGCAACAATTGAGACGAAAATTTGATATTCATATGAATTTTACCTTATCATTACAAGGCAAGCAACTCCTTAGCTCAAAGGACATATAACTACACGAAGAACTTAGGCAGGATATGCAGATTCATCCTTGATGACACGTCTTCCAGTAACTCACCTTAACTAGAAGCAAGGAGTCAAGTCACCTTTAATGAAATTACAGTATACTCTGTTAATCTTTTTGTGTACATTTTACATAAGTTTGATTATTATTATTATTATTATTATTATTATTATTATTATTATTATTATTATTAACACAACTATCATTATTATTATTATTATTATTATTATTATTATTATTATTGTTGTTGTTGTTGTTGTTATAATGATTATTGTTGTTGTTTTAGTTGTTGTTATTTTTATGGTTATTGCTATTGTTATTATTGTTATTTTTATTGTTATTATTATTGTTATTGTTATTGTTATGATTGCTGTTATTGTTATTGTAGTTGTTTTTATTGTTTTTATTATTGTTGTTGTTGTTATTGTTTTGATATTATTAATATTATT
Source organism: Palaemon carinicauda (assembly GCF_036898095.1). NCBI lineage: Eukaryota > Metazoa > Arthropoda > Malacostraca > Decapoda > Palaemonidae > Palaemon > Palaemon carinicauda. Next base: position 33,549,276 of record NC_090760.1, on the reverse strand, counting down.
GACTTCAGCCCTAGTTGCAAAAGCACGATGCTATAAGCCCAATGGTTCAGGCAGAAAATGATAGGCCAGTGAAAAAAGAAAAAAAAAAAGGGTAAATAAACCACATGGTAAATAAGGGACACCTGATATAAGATATTTTTAGAATAGTAACAATATTGAAAAAGGATCTTTCGAATATAAGCTATAAAGGCAGACTTTTATTAGTCTGCTCAACATAAAGACATTCGCTGCAAGTTTGAACTTTTGAGGTTCCGCCGATTCAACTCCCTGATTAGCAAGATCATTCCAAAACTTGGTCATAGCTGGAATAGAACTTCTAGATTACTGTGTAGTATTGAGCCTTAAGATAGAGAAGGAAAAGCAATAAGAAATAACTGCATACCCATTAAAGTATCATTAGCAGGACGATACAGTCTTGGAAGATTTGAGTGCAAAGGATAGTCAGAATTATGAAAAATCTTATGCTTCATGCATAGATAACTGATTGAACGAAGGTACAAGAAATTAATATTTAGATCAGGAATAAGTAATTAAATAAACCGCAAGTTCTTGTCCATCTACTGAAGATCAGAGAGAACAATACACGAAACAAGGCAGAATGAAAGAATTAAAAAAAATCTTCAAAATACATTGGCCACCGAAAATTTTCAATGACTTTCTCAGTAAGGCATTTTTTTGTACAATTGAAGAAGAAACACAGAATGTGTCTCTCAAAAGGGAATTTGCTATTGAGTCTCACTTAGAATTTTAAGTCACAGATTTAAAGAAACATTTTTAATGCAGAGATCTGGATGTCGAGGAACTATTATCCTCGACCAACTTACAATCATAATTTGAGTTTTGTTAGGGTTCAACTTATTGTCCCATAATTTCCACTATGCGCTAATTTTACCTAGGTCTCTATTAAGGGATTCAGCAACCCCAGATCTACATTTAGGAAAATTAAAGCAAAGAGAGTAGTATGATCTGCATATGAAAAGATATTATTTTGTAGGTCAAACTACATCTCATGTGTATATAGCATGAACAGTAATGAGCCAGGAACACTACCCCAAGGGACCTCAGATATCTCATTTCTATATTCACAATCATACCCACCTCCAAAAGTTTGCAATCAATTGATCAAGAATTCAATTATGAAGCTAAGAAAATAACCTCCTACTCCAAACTGTTTGAGTTGGAAAACAAGGGTCTCGTGATTAACACGGTAAAAGGCAGCACTAAAAGCAAGGCCAATCATATGAACTTCCTTACCACAGTTAAGGTTTTTTTTTTTTACAACATTGGAGAGTGTAAAAAGGGCATCACATGCTCCTAGGCTTTTACGAAAACCAGATTGTACACTAAGGAAGAGATACCTATTTCGGTGTTTTACCAAAAGATAATGTGGGAGTTATGGAAACCGGGCAGTAATCATCTGGATTAGAGCTACCAAAATGCATTTACGTAATGGAGTAACATTACTAATTTCCAACATTTACAAATAGAACCTCTTCTTGCTAACTTGCAGAAAATAACAGATAATGTAGGAGCTAAGAAATCAGCAGTCTTCATAAAAGCAAAGGAAAAATACCATTTAGGTCTACACCTCCATAGACATCAAGGTCCACCAAGAGTGTTATAATTTCATATCACCTAAAAGCTAAACTAGTTGCTAAACATCAAGGTCCATCATAAGTGTTTTAAATTCACATCAACAAAAAGCTAAACTAGTTAGTTTAGCCTCAGGAAAATAGGAATGAGGAAGATCGAGATTCTCATTACCCTGCTTACTGTCAAACACGTCAGCTAAAAGAGTAGCCTTTTCCTTTGGACAGGGATTGATATAGCCATCTAGTTTAAGCAAAGGAAGAACTGTTAGGTCTACACCAAGAACGTAGAATTAAGTGTAGCCCACCATTTATGTTCCTAGGTTGTACCTGAAAGAATTTCTTTAATTGATAATTGTATTCCTTTTCAGTTGAAGCATAAACTCTCCGTGCAACAACTCATAATTGAGTATAGTTATTGTAAGTCAAATCGAATCTGTTACCATTACAAAGATGATAGGCTTTCTGCTTCTCCAAATAAGTACTTCTACATTCATCATTGAACCAGGATTTGACTTTCACTTGGCACTTCAGCGCATGAGAATTGATATGCCAATCAATTAAGGTATCCAAATTCTTATTCAGTAGTACAAAAGACTCAAAACTTTAATACAATTGTGACCAATTCTAATTCAAAATATCCTCAAAATTACATTATATTCTGTTTCATACTTTATATAAATCTTACAAGAGTATGACACATCAGGGACAGGCTACTCAGTGTTAACTACTAATAAAAGGAAAAAAAAAATGTTGAATCATTTGATGAAGTCTACTAACGCTAAACCTCAGTTTAATCCACCAACTACTTTGAGCTGCTTCAGATTTTGAAGGAACGATTGATTCTTGAGCCCAGGCACTCTTTGTATCAAGCCAGAGTCATCGACAATGGCAAATGATTAGGGCATGTGGAACTTCAACTTAGAGGCATTCGTCAAATCAATATATCTTGCCCTGAGTCCAGAAAAATTGAAGTTTCTTTGAGCACATGATTCCAGCAATTTTTTCAAGCTGATAAAGAATTTAATTACTTACTCCCTGGCATTCAAAACACTGAAAGCAAGACTGATTAAGCTAATAGGTTAAGTCTTATAAAATACTGCTTGGCTACTCACAACAACAGGTTGGTAAAATATTGGGCCAGTTTCCAGAAATACTGAAAAATTTCTCCCAATACTGGTACCTAATATTTACTACTAATAAAAGGGGGAAGAATTAATCATCAATCACGCTTTCCTAACAAGTGGGACTTCTAATGTCATTGCATAAGGACAACATGAGAACCTTAAATTTAATCTTCATTCGCACTGCTGTGAAATAGACATGTACACTTGAACTGGTCCAGCTGACCTCAAAGTATATCACACAAAGTCCACACTGACAGCATCTCATGGATCAGAAACAACAGCATTGTCTTACACTGTACATGCCATAATTAAGTGTCAGAAAGGATTTACTCTGTGGAAGGGCTATCATCTTGAAAAATTATGTAAGTCAAAGAATACAGGCCAAGGATGAGATGATTGGACACTTTACCCAGATATGTTGCTTTTCAGCAAGGGTGAAAACAGGTACCAAACTGGAGGTATTATCAGTGACCACAACATTGAATGGCATCTTCCGTGCAGTCACAAAAGTAATTTTAGAAGATAAGGTACAAGCGGAATCTTGAGTGTCTGAAAGTTCACCGAGTTTCCTCGGACTTGAAGTTGCATAATCTGATGATCTTATGTTATTGCCTGCAACAGGAATTTTCTATGGCCTCTGCTCAGTATCAGTGACCACAGCTTTGAATGAAATCTCCTGGGCAGTCACGAAGATTATTCTAGAACCTAAGGCACAAAGAGAAGCTTGAGTGACTTTGGAAGTTCACCAAGCTAATGCAGACTTGAAGTTGCATAAACTGCTGTTCTTGCGTTATTACTTGAAACAGGAAGTTTCTATGGCCTCTGCTCACCAGAACACTGAAATATCTGAATTCTGTTGTGTCGGTCTGACTATAAATGACAGCTAGTAAGAGTGTTTTCAACTGTACATCATAGAATATCTGTGCTGTCCTGTTCTAATAAGCCATTAATTTTTGAAGCAGTATAAATCTTTCCCCATTGAGCGTGAAGAATGGCAAACTCCTCTGGAGTTATGCAGTTCAACAGTCATTGCAGCTAATATTCTGATACTTTATAAGCCTGGTTTCTGATTGATGGACAATACAAGATCTCATTACCACAATGGAAAGGAATGTAAGTTCATTGGAGATGAGGCAGAGCACATACTACAAGAAGGGTTCATCAAACTTGTCAAGCTCAAGTAGTCGTCATGATGAGAGGAGTAAGGTACAGAATGGCAGTGGACTACTCCCTAACAATCAACCGTTTCACAAGCCTGAATGCAGACATAGTCCCAGCAATATTTGATATGACAGAGATGATCTTCATGGGGGCTACTTTAGCTCCATTGACCTGAAATCAGCATGCTACTAAATACATCTATTATTATTATTATTATTATTATTATTATTATTATTATTATTATTATTATTATTATTATTATTATTATTATTATTATTATTACATGGTAATCTACAACCCTAGTTGGAAAAGCAGGATGCTATAAACTCAGGGACCCCAACAGGGAAAATAGCTCTAGGAATTGAAGAGAAAATGTACGTTGGTTTTGATGTGTGTTGATGACCATTTGAGTTTTTTCAGATCCTTTTGTCATTCCAAATGGAGTTGCCCATTCTCATCTGATTCTGGACAGTATTATCCATACTGGAAGCTTGGAGGACACCTTTGCCTATGTTGAGGACATCATATTTTGTAGCCCCTTTAAGGAAGAACATAATGTCAACTGAGAATAGTTCTGTTCAGTGGCTGAACGATATGGACTGATTGTTAATCAGGAAAAGAGCAAATATGATCAGACACTCATCGCAGTGTTAGGCCATATCGTCAGAGATCAATAAAGTGCATGTGACCCTTGATGGTTATGCCTACATGTCGTTAAGCTCTTGAACTACTGACAAGAGCACAGAAAGCATCCAACAGACTCAAGTAGGAGATATTGTAGGATATCCTCTGTGTAATAGATTACAATACATAATTTGTTGTTGAAATAGATGTATCAGCTGAGGCCATCGTAACATCTTTAACCGTAAGCAAAATAGTAGGCTTGAAAATGAACATGAGTAAAACTAAGAGAATGTCTAATGAAAATGGAAATTTTAAAGTTTATAGAAAAACCTATAGAGATTGATAATGAATATATATACTCAGGACAGACAGTACAGGTTTCCCCAGGACATGAGACTAATATTAAGTATGTGTTAGAGATATTTTGTTAAATAAAATGATGATATGAAAAGTAAAAAGCCACTCACTCTAAAAGGAAAAGTATATAATCTGATAGTCCTACCAGTATTAAATTATGCATCAGAAACGTAGAGACATACCAAAGCCTTAGAATATAAGCTACTTACAACTCCAATGGCTATGGAAAGAAGAATGATAGGAATAACATTAACCCACAGAAAAAGACCACCATGGATACCAGAGCAAACTAAAGTAGAGGATATTCTAACAAAAAGTATAAAAAGAAATTGACATAGGCAGGACATATAATGAGGATGGCAGATAATAGATTGAAAAAAGGAATAATAGTATAGGTACCTAGAGAATGCAAAATAAAAAAAAAAAAAAGAGACGGAAAAGAAATAATGGACTGAGGAGATCAGAAAACTTGCAAGTATAGACTGACATAGACAGACGAAAGTGTAAAGACATGTTTAAGGTCTTTATCCGGCTGTGGTCTAGCAAAGGCTGATGGAGATGATCTTTAGATATATATATATATATATATA
>NC_090760.1:33536328-33541328 GCF_036898095.1 Palaemon carinicauda | reverse complement strand
TCCACTTCATTTAAATGGATGTCATATGAATATAAGGCTTCAGGAGCAGCACTATTTGCAGCAACGTATATCAAGGAGTAAGTATTTCGCTCTGATTAGAATGTATTCTGATTGTTTCATGGGCATGCAATCTTGTGCCTTCCAGCTTATAAGTAAATTTACTTCACACATATTTCATTCATAATCTAATGAACTTTCTATATATATAACTGAAAGATTAGCATACAATAACGTAACCAATGTTTTGTACTTCTTTAAAGAATTTATTTTCCTCATTTGTACTTAGATCACTGCAAAATGACACTAGATCAGTTTGAGCCTTTCACTTTAAGTCTTTCTTGGAAATATTTACTCAATTGACAATCTATTTACGTTTTATCATAACTTCCCAGAATATATCAAAGCTATTGTCTACATATTATTCCTTTAATATAGTTCAAAAGGTTTGAAAAATAGTGGGAATGTTTACAGTTGTTATAAACATCAAGTAAAAAGACCGTGAAATGAAATGAAAACACAAAGACCGACCTTTCCAGTCCACCTATGCAATTGCAGAGATGTTTATTTTGCGTCTTCATTAGAGACGGAACAAAAATAGCGCGAAAGATATTATGAAAATATATATTGTTTATCATTGATTAACCCAAAGTTCAAGGTTATTGGAAAGCAGGCGTTTTCAATCTTATGGAAATATTTCTTACGTATTTAGAATAATATTTAGCCTTATAGAAGTATGAAATCATGAGGCCTGGAAAGCCATTATCAATTCTTGTTAATTATGGTAGTAGTACTTCCAGGCTGGGGATATATAAATTACAATCAGTTAGACTACCCGAAGCATATGTTCTTTTAATTGCATTTGTGCCACACTCAATGACCAATTGTGAAGTAGTGATTACATACCAAAAACTCATATTCGTACTATGACTTGTTGAAGTTCGAGTTATCTTGTTTTTTTTTTTCTTTTATATGTAAAATATTGTATGTATCCAAATATATTTAGAGATATTTTATTATTTTAAATATAAATCCGCAATATAGTTCGTCTCATTTTCCAAAATGATTAATTTATTTTCAAACATGGTCGGAGAATTGGCTGTCATTTTAACCAATTTACTACAAGAATTATGTATACTCTTCATAAAACAACACAGAAAAAATATTTGAATTACAATTATATATACATATAATTCGTAACATATAATGATAAAAGTTACTTGAATAGAATATATAATAATTACGAAAGACCTATGATCAGTATTTTAACTTTCGAACTAAAAGTTCTCGACCAGTGAAACTATATAATTAAAATTGGATATATTTGGAATCACGTTTCAGGATACAGGAAAGAGCTGAAACAAAAAGTTTGAAAACAGATATGCCTGCTGCTTCAGCATTGATCTCTGTGTGATACTGGGAATGAGAAAACACGCTTTCCAATTTCAGTTGTCGCAAAAGGTGTATAAGAACATGGAATGCACCCATGAACAATCATTCAATCTGAAAGCTAACACTAATAAGCATGGGAGGGGTGGGGTACTTAAAGAAACTGAATAATGTCTACTAGTTGACCTTAATTTGTAACCGGAACATTGAGATTAATTTTATTACCCAATAGAGTAAACTTAATTTGATTTCACTGTAAAAAAAATTGAATAAAATTACACAGGCATCGACCTGGTTACCTCCCTTATATAATGAAGAGCAAGTGTCTGTAAATATATATACATATATATTCATATATATATATATATATATATATATATATATATATATATATATATATATATATATATATATATATATACATATATATATATATATACATATATATATATATATATATATATTATATATATATATATATATATATATATATATATGTATGTATGTATGTATATATATATATATATATATATATTATATATATATATATATATATATATATATATATATATATATATATATATATATATCCTTATGAAGCTGCTCCAACATAAGTAGACTATTTTTTTCACGTATTTCATTTGTGTATTTAAGATATGTATAGCCAGCTCATGAGGTGAGTTCCATTCACGTAGGATTAAGTAAATACATGTAAATTACATAAGACTATCGTCACTTATTTACTTGTATTTTCCTTTAGTTCTGGATATGTAAATTTACGTCATTTTAAAGAACTAGATTTTCATTTCACATAGTTTGATTACGAAGTCTTATGTAATTTTCTTTAAAAGGTATGCTCTATGACACACAACAGGGATTTTGTCATGTTTCCACGTTGTTGGAAAATGTATGAAGATTCTAGACTAAACATTATCTTTTTTATAAAGTTATGAGAGGAGGTAGGTGGAGTTAGCCGAGAGAGTGCTGCCTCGTTAGGTGACGAATGAAACCCTTTCTTCAAACTGATAATTGGGTAACCTGACGTCGTGAGTGACCGTCTGTACCATGCCCCACGCTACGAAAATTACTAACTAGATGTTTCTGGAGTGAATTGGGAGGATATATATAAGGGCCTAGCAATGCATAGGAACGAGAGATCCTGCCTGACCCTCTAAAAGAGCCAACGACCACCAGTCCTCTCTCCAGCAACTATCCAGCCTCTAAGTATTCCTTCCCAACGTGCATAGTGTTTTCTCTCAAATGTGCATAGATTATGTATAGAGTTTGTTCAAACATTGGAATGAATTCTCTTATTTTTGATTCTGAAAGAAGTGAAGTGTATTTTTTAATACAGTTTAGATTGTAAAATTTATTAATTGTTTTTTGTGATTGGCCCTGTGAGATCTTGTTAAAAAGTGAATTGCATTTATATATGCTTAACCGTTTGGTAACCTTGTGTGAGTCCTAAGGATCCAAGAGTAACAGTTATGTATATGTAAGTGTAATCATTGTTTTTTTAATATAGTTTTAAAGTGTCGACTTTTTTCCTTGATTGTCTAAATTCAATATTTTCATAGATTAATTTACAGTGAAAAAAAGTGATTGCATAATTCTTAAAGTGTCTATAGAATATATTTATTTCCGTAAAGTGTGTATTATTTCGATCACCAATACTTATTTCATTGCTTTACTCATATCCCCTGACTAAGAGCCAAAGTAAGAGGTTCATTTAAGAATAGTTCCCTTTAAAAGTAAACCATTCATCAATTTTTGTCTTGGGTGTAACGTAACGAAAACTTTAGATATTCCTTGTTCATATATGTTATTGTATAAGAGGTGCGTATTATTCTCAGAGCTCGAAGGTATTCTTTTGTGTATCAGATTATGCGTATAATATATATATATATATATATATATATATATATATATATATATATATATATATATATATATATATATATATATATATACATATATATATACATACATACATATATATACATACATACATACATACATATATATATATATATACATACATACATACATACATATATATACATACATACATACATACATATATTATATATATATATATATATATATTATATATATAATACATACATACATACATACATATATACATACATACATACATATATACATACATACATACATATATATACATACATACATACATATATATACATACATACATACATATATATACATACATACATACATATATACATACATACATATATATATACATACATACATACATACATACATACATACATATATATATACATACATACATACATACATACATACATACATACATATATACATACATACATATATATATATATATATATATATATATATATATATATATATATATATATATATATATATATATATATATATATATAATATGTACAAATATACTGTATATGTATACTCTTACGAGGCTGGTCTTGTGTAAAGAAAATGATTTATTCATGTATTTTATTTATGTATTTCATATGTTTATTTAAGATCCTCACTTGTAGTTTCAAGTATTTGTATGTAAATTACGTAAGACTTTAGTCGTTAATTTAATTGTATTCTTCATTCAAGTCAGTGTATGTAAATTTACATTGTTTTTAAGAATTACCTTTTTATTTTCCTATGGAATTGTCAACATGTTTGTGAGAGATTACGCAATTCTTATATTTGCCACACGTTTAGTAGGTTCTTGAAAAACTTTTTCATCTTTTTTTATTAATTCGAGGAGGAAAGGTGGGCGGAGCTAGCTGAGAGAGGGTTACCTTGCAAGCAAGGTTCATTCCCCTGAATTTTGATCTAGTTGGTAACTCTGGCGCTGTTAGAGACGGACCCCAATCTTCTAGACCTCCTGACCTAGAAGACTCTAGAATAACTAAGTAATATATAGGTGCTCCTAGGAATGTGTAGGGCAGAAGAAAACCCGGCTGTCCTATGAAAGAACCAGAGTTCATCCTCTCTCTCAAGTACCTCGAGTGTGTGTCCCCTCCAAAGTGAACATGTCTTTACCCAGCAGATATCGTGTGTAGTGTGTTTAAACGTTGGAGAAACTTTAAAAGTGGCTTCAAATTTATTGTGTTGTTGTGAGTACTGGTATTGTGTAAATTTTGTAACTGGCCCAATGATATTTATGTGAAAATGTGAAGTATATTTGTACTGCTATCTGATTAAAACTTTGTGTGAGCTAAAAACTCGTAAGTTTATCAGTTACTTCAGGTAATTTCTATAAGAGTTTAATCCTTAGATTGTTAAAGGTTAACTATTTTCATTAATTATCAAGATCAAATATTTGTGTTAAATCTAATTTCCAATGAAACAAGCAATTCTTTTTTCTTAGTCTATGGTATTGACCAGGGTTAATATTTCGAGTCAAGTGATCATATAGCTTTCAGAGTGTAATATTTTCTTGTCTTAGTCTAAGGTTTTATTGAGATTTAATATTTCGAGTCAAGTGATCATATAATTTTCAGAGTGGAGCATTTTCTTGTCTTAATCTAAGATTTGTTCAGATTCAATATTTAGAGTGATTAATTTTTGGTGTAAATTCTTTCAAAGTGTTGTAATTT